>NC_056729.1:911129894-911155987 GCF_019279795.1 Protopterus annectens
CTGAGGCCACATTCTCCTAATACAATACACCGTGCCATACAATATAAGGGATAGTGATATTGCTGACTGTAGGAGAGCTATAACAAATCATCACCCTACTATCCCTGTGGAATGTGCAATAGATGCATATCCCTGTAGTAGCACTCTTGAGATAGACAAGACGTTGTATTGCAGTCCTGGTCAATGTGTGATTGTGGGTATGTCAGAGTATTATTATGGGTTTCAGTGAGTACAATATCCAGTGTGAGGTGTGGGTGCTAGACATATTGTCTTTACACCATGGTACCCCAGTACATGTCCCAAGGTCCACTGTATGGGGACCACTGTCACCATCAACCATACAGGTAACTGATTACACTATCCAGCCCAATGATGCATGTGCTGTGTGCAACTTATCTGTAACAGAATGGACACACTGACATGGAAGTTAGCACTGATAAACCCAGGTCTCTCAGATGTGTGTATGACTGTTATGTGTTTGTCAATGTGTATATGACAGTATGTCACACTATGTATTGTTCATAAACAACCAGTACATCCCCCATTACCATACTGTACAAGGCCTGGTGATGTTCTTCACTTTATATGTAACCTGGGACACACCTCATCCTAAAAGCTGTGTGGTGTGTGCAAATAAGGCCACACACATTAGTAGCAATAAGTACCTAAGTAGGCGTTCTACTCTCGGTGTTGCCAAGTAAGAGTGTGCATGTATGTCAAGGGATTTACTTCAGTTTGCAGAAAATACATGTCCCAGGAGGTCATCTTGTCCGAGAAAAGACTGGCAAATGCTAACATTTCAAAGGTATCATCTTGGTGGACATTCATTCCATCAAAAATAGTAGTAGATGTGTAAATGCCCTCTTCCCCACTGTGTAGCTCTACAGCGATACTGGGGTTGGTATATATAGCTGGGTGTGGATCTTGTGGACACAGCCACCATCATTGTGGTTATTGTTGAGTGTATCCCTCTGCTTAGTCAGCTGTAATACTGTACAGTTTATATTAACAGGTTAAGTAGTTGTCAATCACACTATCTGTGGTTCTACACCACCCCACACCCTCCAAAGGGTAGGGCGGTACCACACACACCAGCACACCTATGTTTACCAAGTTGAGGATTGCACAACATTGGGGAAGGGGACATATACCCTGCCAGTACCATCGTCAATGACATTAAACTAGCAGACTGATTATTTCCCAATGTCATGTTGTGCCTATTCTGTCTTGGTAGAATTACATAGGCTAAAATGGGTTCCCTGCAAAAGTACATACATATATGTGTCCAGTATTCTCTGTGTATTGCATCAACACCAAAGCCTCTGTGTGTTTGTTTGTGTGTGTGTGTGTGTGTGTGTGTGTGTGTGTGTGTGTGTGTGTGTGTGTGTGTGTGTGTGTGTGTGTGTGTGTGTGTGCTATACACAAACATGTGGTGTGTACCACCCAGTACACTTACCATTGTCCACTGTAGAAGGGCTGCTGACATCAGCCACCATGCACTCACCTGTATAAACCCCTCAGATCTATCAGGCATGTGGCACATGCAGTAACTGTTATACAGACTTGTGACTTGGGTTCAGCTGTACCCAGGATATGGCACAGTCAAGGTGTCACCACAGTGCCATACCCTGTGTAGGAAACAACAGCAGACCAACATACTGCTGACACATAGACACCTACAACACAAACGGAATACATTATGGAGACCACAATCACTCAGTGTTAATAACAGCTATAATGCATCATGGCTGGACAGCTACACGTCCTAAGATGTAAGCATTAAACTTTAGTGCTGAAAACATGTTACAGAGCATTACATTGGTACACCGTACTACAGTTACCCTGTGCATTAGAACCATATTAGCCTGTCCCTGCATTGATTTTGTGGATGACAGGGATGTGGCACAGGTATCATCATATGCACAGGGTGTGTTCTGGGTTTGCCAGAGACTTAGGCTGATCCATTTGTTTGACATCATGTGTGCATGTTAGGGGGTTTCATTATTAATTGGGCTGTGCAGATGTGGTGTGTGTAGGTATGGGGTTGCCCTAGCTGTGTTGGTGATGTGTGTGTGTATGCATGCACACAGTTCTGCCATATGGTTGCCCTATAAAGGGGTTTGTTGGACAGCTGCAGACTGTATCTGGCAGGGTGTGCAGTTCACTGTCTCCAGCCACTGACATGAGAACTGTACATGCCAGGGGTTCCACGGCCACTACCATGTATGGTACTCTCCCCTGATGATGACATATGTCCTCTGGATCTGGGTCCCTCTTGGGACTGGCCAGGGCCACGTGCATGTGGCCTGCTATGTTGTGGTGTGGAGAGTGCCCCCCTGCAGTGCTAGTGCTGGTACTGCCACTAAGGGAGTGGCTCTGACTTGTTGCACATCCACGTCGACCTCCACCTGTTGGTGTTGCTGGCCTATGTCCACATGGCCGTTGCACTACTCCAACCATATGCTCAAGCACAGACATTCCACAGTCGAGGATTCCCACCATCTCACCCAACCGTCTATCCAGGACCTCTGCAAAATAACGGTGAGCACCTGCAAGATCATGGATGTTGGCAATAACAGCAGAATGAGTAGCCCTCTCGAGCCTTAGACCCTGTCTGGTATAACATTCCATATGTGCCTGTGCCTCCATGATGGCCTGAAACATGCGTCTGGCAACACCAGCTGTGGCACTTCTGCCAGGGCCATGATGACCAGCAGCCCTCCTAAGAGCACCCCTGTACATCTGCCTGTGTGGTACCTCGCCGGGTACCTGGCTATGGCTGCTGTGTCCAGACACACTTGCCATAGTCACCACATTGTCCTGTCCCATGCCACCACCTGCCAACTGTCCCTCATCTATGACCATTGGTGATGGGGTATGTATAGGCAATGTGACTGTGTGCAGGGATAGGATGGATAACAGTGGGATGTCAAACGATAGCACAATTTCAGCCCCTGACAACCCTGCCTGTGCCTCACCACACCTATAATCATTGCAAGAGTCTGTATGGACACTAAGATCAGTTTGCCTGCAGGAGGGACCCTGACCCCCCTCACCACCTGTGAGGGGAAAACAAGAAATGCACTTTAAGACCTGTATGTCATTGCTTAACTGTATACACACACACACACACACACACACACACACACACACACACACACACACACACACACTTACAAGGTGAGGTTGCACACAGATATTACACATGGACCTCCCATTACCCATCTGTCAATATGCATGACATATGGCACTCAACAGCATGCACTGCAGCTGTAGTCAATCCTTGTTACCAACATTATACATCTATGTGATGCATGAGTTGTGTTAGTAGGTGATGCCCCTTCCCCTGGAACACACTGCACCCATGTACACAGTATTGCTGTGCACCTGTCCAGCACCCTGGCATGTAGTGTGCTCCATACCTCACAGGTGTACACGCCATTGCTGAATGTGTATATGTGTGTAAGTTATGTTTGCTCTGCTGCACACAGCCCCTATGAGTTTGTCCAACACATACCTAGAATGATATGTGGACAGATGTCAATAGTGAATGCCTGATGTCTGATTTGCAGATCTCATCATCAGCGGTGCATGTATGAGCAATAAATTACAATTACAGTGACAACCTTCAAACCTTACTTTGGCTATGAGGAGTGTACACACCCCTATTGACATGGCACCCTCTTCCCTGATATGCCATGAGGTCACAATACTGCATATGTGTAACATTACACAAATCTGATATGTGACATATGACCTGTGCAATCAAATACAGTATCAAACAAATGAGTTAATTGTGCAGATGCTGATTAAGATGCATACAATATGTGGATGCATAAGTGTGCACACCCTTAACATGATGGTTTGTTGCATCAACTGTTAAGTATACTACAGCAGTCACTATTCCTGGAAGGGGTATACTAGCATGGCCCATCTGCACTTGCCAGTATTTGGTCACTCTGCCATACAAATGTCCCCCAAATCTGCAAGATTGCAAGATCAACTCATGTGCACAGCCCTTGGAAGTCACACAATGCCTTCACTATTGCTGTGGAGTCAGGGCTATGTCTGCCACAATTCATTGCCTTGACTGTTTGCAGATACAGCCATTATTAGTGAGTTTTGGATGTCTGCTTCAGTTCACTGTTGTGTTTCAGGATGACACCTCTCCCCATCTTCAGCCTTTTTGCAGATGCTTGACAACTATGGGCTACACATGAGTGTCATTTTGCAGTGTCCCAAATTCAGAACACCATGTGTACTGGCCTAGTCTCTGCTAGTGAACGGCAAACATACAGGAGTACACTGGCACCAGCAAGGTAAAGATGGGGATGGTGGGCCTGAGGTGGAGTGAGGTGTTGCTTGAGGAGCACATGTATCTTAATTGATACTGTCTGTAGGTTTCGAACTCAGTCTTGGTACACCATTACACAGTGCAACACATGTCTTTGGAGGACTTTTGATGTTATGCATATGCAACCTGTAGAGAGCCCTGGCTGATGTTTCCTCTGGAGCAACTGTCCCATCTGATTACCCTAACCCATAGGCCACACTTATGCGGAGTCCAGGTGATTGTTGACACAGGTACTGCACAGCCAGTACTTGCTAGACATTCCTGCAACTCCAGCATGTTTCTAGGCAGCCTCCATGACCACTTTGCAAAATGTGTTGACATCTGTCTTGGATGGCCATTTGTTTATTTTCTACATTAATGTTGTCCCATACTTCCTCATCACATACATGACTGTCTGTACTGTTTGCCATGGTATATGCAATGGTGAGGTAGGGCTACATGTCCCACTCCTGCATGCTACCTGTTGGGTATGGGATCCATTCCATGGCTTGTACGATGTGTGCAAGCCATGGCTACCTCTGTTGCAGGTGAGTGGGCAAATGTGATGGACATATGTCATGGACAGCAGACCATTTCTTGGTGTGACACTGAGGAACTGTACTTGATAGAAGGTGCATACTCATGAAGAGTGCATGCTGTCAGTACCTCAAAAGCTGCTTCCACAATATGTTATTTGGATTGTGTGCACACATATGCTTCCAGTGTTTGTTAAGGTATGTATTCCCCATATTTGCTGTCCTAACATAGGATTCCATATTACACATTCATTGCTCATGTTAGGACCACATTACAGGTTGTAAGGGTTGTGGAATGTGGTATTGTGATATGCCGTTGTGTAGATCTGTAACAGTTGCCATTGTAACAGTGGTATATGCACTGTTGTAGCACTGTATAAGGGTGATGTTTTAGACGTGTTTCTACTGTAGGCCATTTGTCCCACCATTATGTTCATAGCTGTGCACACATCTTGCAATGACAGGTTGTTAGTTATATTGCAGGACTCTTACATACCCTTCAGATATGTCACCATGGTGACCACTGTGATGCAGTGCAGTTAACAGCAACAATAAGTGAACATGTACAGCATGGATTATGGGGTAGGTGTGTTACATGTGTGCATGGCAAATACCATGGCCATAACATGGACAGTGTACTGGTAAACCTGAACAAACGAAACCATACTCACCAGCTATAGGCTGCTGCCCCAGAGGTATACCAGAGGGATCTACATAGTTGTGTGAGAGATGTGATGTCAGTAGCTACACCTGTGGCATTGGTACATGGTGGGAGCAGCATTTCAGTACAACAGTATAATCCTACAATACTACAGATTATGCACATCTGTTCATTACTACAATGCAGCAATAGACTATATATATTTTTATCTCACATATGCATGATTAAATCCTACAGATGCAGGAGGATAAGCAACAGTGGTCTACTGATGTGCCCTGTGGCCTTACCTGCACACTCCTCACCCATTGTGTGAGTAACACCCACCTCTGCAATGTTATCAGCTGGGCCTTGGCTTTGCTGGTGGGCAGGTGCCCCGAGGCTGGCGAGGAGCTCCTCAGCATGTGTTGGGGAGGCTGGATGGCATGACCTCCCTGAGGCTAGCTGGTCCCTCCTAACTGCAGCAGCATGCTGATGGGCGTGGCAGATGAGGTCAGTGCACCGATGTCGGACCTGCCCATAACTACGGTTATGCAGGCCGACATAGTTTACCCTGTGGACAAGCTCATTCCACAGGGTGGTCCTCTCCTGCAGATCATGGGCTGTACGGCCAAAGAGGGTGTGGTGGTGCTGCACCAGGTAGTTGATTATGACATCATAATCAACTACCTGGTGCAGGTAGGTAGTTGATTATGACATCATTTTCCTTGGGGAAATAAACTTGCAAATGCTCTCAAGACATGGTGCCTGAAAGACATAAAGAGGAAAAAAGGTCTAAGGACCTCATACTGCAAGGATATAATAGTTATTAATTGACATCTCTCTAACCCTCCCCCACCATATCTGCAACAATAATCTGAACACACAACTCAATGGGTACGTTTACAGCAAACTGCTGGGATCTGCCTTCCCATATGTGCTATGGTGTGGAAATTAACAATGAATATTGGTTAGTCATGCACAACACATTGCAACATTGGTCAAAATAGCATGCATGGATATTCCCATTAACCCAAAACAGTGCAATTATAACAGTGCTATAGCAAACAGACCCCATGCATAAATATGGAATGGCATTCAGGGATGCAACAGCATGCCAGTTAGTGGTATGTCAGGCAGGCAATAAAATGATTATTCAACAGGGAATATTAGTATGCACACAGTTTAAACAGTGACAAACCAAATGGAACAATGGTCCCAACAGTAGAGGTTTGTTTAGGAACATACCCATGTTGGTTTCAGTGTGATGGTTGGATCAGTTGAGTGGTGGGTGAAGGGAACAGATTCAATTGACAACTACTATCAAGTATATTTGTCAATACACTACTATTGACTGCTCTACATTCTGACCACACTTACACTCTACCTGGGCCATGGGGCTGCTACAGCACACTAACAGCTGTAGATATCAACAGAGCAATTGTACCCTTATTTTAGTTATACACATCAGACCTGTTATACCAATTTCTTTCCTTGTGGGCCTGTGAAGATGAACTGTGTGCACATTACATTGCTGTTTCTACACATATTTCAGCTTCACATATTAGTTACAGGCCCTGGAGTGTGTGTTGTGCCTTTCACATACATCTACTGTGACATTCTCTGTGTGCAGGTTTCTTGGCAACTGGGGAAACTATCCATGACAGTGTGACACTTGTGGGGATTGTCTGGGCCAGACTGCAGAGTGTGGAAGTCTAGCTTGCATCTATTTGTAGGACTGGGGCTGATCAACACAGCAATTGCACACCTTTCATAGTTATACACATCATACTAGTATTTCTATTCAGATTTCTTTACTTGTGTGCCCTGTATGGAAAATGCATGTGTTGCAGTACATTACATTTTCTATTCAGATTGCAGTTTACAACTGTAGGTTCATAGGTTCATATGTAGGTACTAGGCTATCTGCCCAAAGGCATTTATAAACCTAGCTGGAATGTGTTGGCTTCCATTGCCCCCTTAGATTCGTTCCCTGTGCCTCTGTCCAGCAGAGCCATTGAAGTGATCCCCAGCGTAAACCTTTTGTTTCCCATCCACTTGTCAAGGTTTCTCTTGAAGAGTGTTAGTGAGGAGCTCTGCATAATATAGATTGGAATCTTGTTCCAGAGCATGGGAAGTCTCTGGGACAGGAATCTATCCCTCTAGAACATCCTACTTATTGTTGTGGTGAGGTTTAGATCCCTAGAGCGTGTGGCTTGAGGGAATATGGTTTTCTTTAGGTGGAGCATGTCCATCAATTCTGGGTTGGACATGGCCTTGTATGTCAGGCAGAGATCACCTCTGAGTAGGCGGTATGCAACCGAGTACAGCTGGAGTTTTTTCAGTCAAGCTGCATAGGGCATCTGTTTGAGGCCAGTGATCCTCTTGATGAGGTACTTCTGTGGTCTTTCCAGCTGTTGCAGGTGTCTTGTAAGGTACATCCCAAATGGGGAGTTGTACTCTATGATGGGTCTGATGAGTGATGCGTAGAGGGGCACAATGACCTCTTTTGATCTGGATGCACACCCTTTTGTGATTAGGTGGGCCAGGTAGAAGGATTTACTAACCACTTTGGCAATGTGGTTATCAAAGGAGAGATTACCATCTACTTGTGCCTCCATATCCCTTATTATGTCTTCTGTATTTAGGGGGCTACCACTTATGTGGTAGTTTGTGGGTACTTTGTTTTTTTCAAAGGGGATGACTATGCACATTTTGGCATTTAGCTTGAGGCCATGGTTTTGACACCAGGTCTCAGTGAGACACTTTTGGAGGATGTCTTTGTCAGCCGGAGAGTCAATTATAGTCCCTAGTTTGCAGTTGTCTGTGAACTTGGTCAGCCATAGTCCTCCTGTGCTTGTCTGTACCTCTGAGAAGTATATGCTGAACAGGAGGGGTCCTAGGACTGAGCCTTGGGGAATGCCACTTGTAACCGGTTTAGAGTCAGACTTAGCTCCCTCGACTCTTACCATGTGGGCTATGTCCATGGGCCAGTTGGCAACCCATCTCGTGATATAGAGGTTTATGTTCAGGCTGGTGAGCTTGTCTATAATACCAGAATGGGAATGGTGTTGAAGGCCTTTACGAGATCTAGGTGTGCTGTGTGGACCACTTTTCTCTCATCTATAGCCTTGGTAACCGTCTCAAAGAAGTCCACCAGGTTTAGGAGGCATGATCTGCTCTTAACAAAGCCGAACTGGGTAGGGTCCAGTGTTTAGAGGTTCCCAATGTCTCTGTTAATGAGATTCATGATGATGCACTCCATAGCCTTGCAGACCAAGCTAGTCAGGCTTATAGGGAGATAGTTCCCAGGGTCTATTGTGGCTCCACCTTTGTGGAGCAGAATAACCATTGCTGTGCACCACTCTATGGGCACATAGCCTGTGGAGAGGCTGAGTTTGAACAGTGTGTTTAGGTGAGGGGTTAGTTCATCTTTGAGCTTGTGTAGGACACAGCCTAGGACACCATCCGGTCCCATTGATGCTGTGTTTTTGGATTTGGAGAAGGCTGTTTTAACCTGAGTGCCTGTGATTTCAGGGGCACTACATTCTTCTGGTATGGTTATGGGCCCTTTTGGGAGTGAGAGGGGGGTGAAGTTTGCACTGAACCTGTCTGCCAGGATGTTGGCGATATCGGTCAGTTTAGTGTACTTTGTGCCATTCTGCACTAACTCCAAGCAGATCTGAGAATTGCCACTTAGATTCTTGACACAGCTAAAGAATGCCTTGTGTTTATCTTTGGAGTCCTTGGCAATTTTTCTTTCGAAGCTAGCCTTGGATGATTTTATGAGGGATCGTAGTTTCTTGCTGATACTGATCAGGGATGTCTTCCCTTCTTGGGATTTTACTCTTTTCTGTACTAGTTTCCTCCTTCTATTGTATAGCTTGTTTATGGCAGGGGTCCACCAGACTGGTTTCCTTTTCTTGGAGGAGTGAGTCTTGGTTTTGCTTGGGATAGCACAATCCATGCATTCTTCTAGGTGCACATAGAGTGCATTAGTAAAGGATTTTGCAGCTTGGGCAGCGTTATCCTTTAGCATGGGGGATTTGAAACTTTCCACCTCCGTCTTAAGTAATGTGAAGTTTGCTTTTGAAAAGTTTTTCACGGTAGTTTCTTTGACTAGGGTTGGGGGCGGAATGTGGATATCCAGAGTAATTAGTTTATGGTCAGATCTAACCAGCAAGGGGTTGACCTCCAGTGTGGGACACCAGTCACCCATGTTGATGATGACCAGGTCTAATATGATGTCACCTTTGTTGGGGGTGTTGACCAGTTGATCCAGGGCATTTGAGTTTATAAATTCTAGGAAATGTTGGGTAAGGGAGTTATTACTTGAGTAGTTCTCCCAGTTAATGTCTGGGTAATTGAAATCACCCAATATCAGGGTGTTTGGTAGGACCTTTATGTTTCCCAGTTTTTTCTGAAATGCAGAATGGGGGTCATGAATCATGGTGGGCAATCTGTAACAAGCAACAATTTGAATTGCAGTTCTGCCCATTGTTAGTTGCACATGGATGATCTCTGAAGCATCGTGCTGTGCCACTAACCTGGAGGTGTGGGTATCCTTGAGGAATATGGATATGCCCCCACCTTTTGTATTTCGGTACGGGTTTTGTGGCTGAAATTTATGGTATGAGTTGTAGCCTAGTAGTGCTGGGGTGCTCTCTGTAGCCTTAAACCTGGTTTCTGTTACTGCACATGTATCGATTTTCTCCATACTAAGGAGTGCCTCGAGTGTATGCATTTTGAGGTTTAGACTTCTGGCATTGAGTAGCATTACCCTCAGTTTTTTGTTATTTGTGCTATTTACAGTGGTGGGTTTGTCTTTTGAGCCTTGCCTAAAAAAGGCACTATGGGGGTGGCAAGAGCCTTGGCCAGTATTCAAAATCCTAAGGTTGACAGGTGCAAGCCATCTCTAGCAAAGCAGCGTGGCTTGTCGAGCATGTCATCCCAGGCTGACAAACCCTGGATCCCCTTTGAATGACACCAGAAGCTTAGCCAATTGTTGAAATTGATAATTTTTTTCTTTATACCGTGGTATCATTCTTGGTGTGGGCAGGATGCTACTCGGGGTCAGGGTCATACCAGCCTGGGCTACATGATCAGAGATCTCTTCCATGTCTCTTTTCATGTAGTCCAGGGAGGTACGGCTCAGGTCATTCACACCAACCTGGACAATGACAGAGTCATATTTGTACTTGTTCTGGAGTGACCTGAGTGCTTGTGTTATGTGGCACATCCTGGCACCTGACAAGCAGCTAACAGTAACCTTCTCCTTGTTCAACCTAGTGAGTGGGATGTCAGTGTGCCTGACTATAGATTCACCTATTACTAGTGTGTTGGGTATGTTATTTTGCCTTAAGGGCTGTGATTGCGTGGCACACTGGTTTTGTGAATATGTGTTTCATGGTTTGTGTTGGGGGGGTTGAAGGTTGCTTGGATGTCTGCTTTGGAGGTCTCTGTTGCTTTTGCAGAGTTTTATTTAGAGCTTCTGAGTATGTTTTTGTGTATTTATGTGTGTTTTTTGCCAGTGCTGGTTTCATAGGTCTATGTGAGATTGGTGGTGTGACACAAGTAATTCCCTTCTCCTCTTGACTGTCTGGTCCAGTCTTGGGTTGAGAGAGCTTAGCCTCCAGTTTGGCTGTATAATTGCATCTCTCGCATGTATTAGTGTTTGGTGGTAGGAGGAGAGGGTTGTCTGTGTACATGAGGCAGTTGTAACATTGCCTCAAAATGCCCAGATTCACCAGTTGGACCAGAGAGTACACCTGAAACTGCCCTTTGGACATGCCTGGATAGGTACAGTGAGCTGTTTTACTGATTGGTTGGTAAGGTCGAATAGAGAACCTTGTCCTTCTCTCCAGTATAGGGAGTATAGTGCTAAGGTTTATTAGTGCTTGCTATGAGTTTTGAGCAAGTGCCAGGCTGAGAAGTGAATGGTTTGAGTGCTTAAGTTGAAAGTTTGTCTAGTTCCAAGGGAAAAATTGAAGAGTAGACTTTGTGGAACCAGACTGACATGTTAGTGGCGGTCCCTGGATTCAAACCGTGGTGGGTGTGCAAAATTGAACTATAGGCCTAGCCCTTATTGGACTGCGTGACTGGGGAGGTGCTGTGTGGTGCTTGTGACATTTCTATCTAGTACATATTTTTGTGCACAGTACTTTTATTATGATGTGTTGAATTACTTGTTTCCCATTTTCAGTACAAATTATGCATACACAACAGACATTGGTGTCACTGTTTGTGAAACATGTGCACATTAGCTGGATTGCACATCTGACTGTTTTAAAACTACATACTGCAATTTAGATTCCTGTGTACACAGTGTAGGTTTTAAGTCTGCACCTGTTAGCCTTATACATTTTTCAGTACATTCACAGCTACATACAGCTGAAACTGAAAAGTTAACACAGGACAATGCTGGCAGACAAACAAGTAAAACACGTTCTGATGGAAATATGTACTGTTGCTTTTTTTCAATTATTTGACAAGCCCATTCTAAAATATGCAGACAAGCAGTGCTAAATCAGTTCACCTCAGTTAATGCATTCTGCAGGACATACACATTTCTATTTTTCAGGTCAATGTGAAATGACACACACCAGTGTTTGGGATCACCTTTATTAGATTTGACATACATATCTGTGTACAACTCAGACATCCACAATTACTATTCCTGCATGATCAGTACAGGGGAATGCTTTCAATTTCTAAGTGTTACAGTAGCCCTGATATGGCACTTTCTTGGCAGGTTCACTCAAACACATTCATACATATTCTAATATTCCTCTCCTGCATATTGTATCTTGTTTGCTACAGACATCTGTATTACACAGCAGCTGGGAATACTCCATTGTAACACTGGCAGCCTGATACAGGCATTTATTCCTGACTTTTACAGCACAATTATATATACAGGCAGCACTACCATTACTGTAATTTTGATTTCTTACTGCTAATATTATGGGGTATTCTGTACTCACCATACTGCCAATGCAGCCGGGCCAGTCACTGGGCATGAGCCACAACATTCTGGGACATCTCTGCAGTAGCTGTATGGGGAGACATCACACATTAATCACACCTGCACAGTCACAAGTTGAACTTTTTCCATACTTACAGACAAGTGGAACATCCTACGCTCAGGCTTCTTGGAGCCACTGGTCCAAGAGTGCACCCCTCCTCTGCTTCAGGTCATTATGGTGGTGACGTACCTGCTCACCAGTCCAGGGTATGCCAGTGGCACTGGTGAGATCACATGCAATCTGGTCCCAGGCCTCCACTTTGTACTGAGAGCCCTGGTACTGGCCCTGCAGCAGCCTGCCATCATGGTTTTTAACTAGGAGCCCAACCATGACCCTGGACTCCTGGATGCCCCAACGCTGGTGCACAGAAGCGAACACCTTCACCAATGCCAAACATTTTGGTCCTGCTGTGAGCAATCCCAAATGGTTATGGCTGTATTCCTACCAGTGCAGTTTAAATAGGGCAGTTTTCCCGCACTTTTTCTTGATTGGCCGGTTTTAATATGCTGAACTATGCTTAGCTTTGCGCAAATCTGCATAGCAATGCTCACACCAGCTAAGCAGCGCTGAAAGCAGGTAAGCAAGGTTTACACTAGCAAAGCATTGCTTAAATCTATTTTTTTCATTAAATTTATAAATTATTTTTTACATTTATATTTTACATATTCCTACCCCTACTGTGCTATATGTGAGCCATATGATTGACATCTATCATTGAAATTCCTTAAAAGTTTTTTAAATAATTTGGTAGAGGGGGGATTCAAACTGAGCATGTTTTACATGTTATACCATGGCAGTACCACTATGCTACAGCAGCTTGATGACATTTTCTATCACAGTAGCACTGGTCTATCATTTTCAGGATTTCAGCCAGACTAAACATAATGGCACGCCGCACAAACAAGCTGCGCAACGCTTAAACTTTGGATTTATTTGATGAAAAAAAAACTTTTAAGTTTTTTTTAAATTCTATTGCTTTCCTCTTGCCCTACTGCTTCCATGCATGTAGGGCAAGAGTGTATACATTTGGGGGTGTGCACTTGAAGGCTGCTACCTTCTAGGTGTTTGTGTTTTATTATAGCAATAACCCATGCCTGGGTGTGGGTAATGCTGTATTTACCCACGGTTGGTGTGGTTTGGTCACGAGGGTGAAGCCTGAGTGGCCAAACAAAGACAACTGTGGGTAAATCCAGCATTACCCACACCCAGAAGTGGGTTATTGCTATTATACAATGACATTATTTAAGAAAAAAAATAATTTCTTTTCCTAAATAATGGCATTGTATAATGCCTCCTTGCTGCCCTTCCGCAGTTGTCTGGTATTCTGCAGTAGTTCTGATGTACTGCGCATGCGTATGCTTACGCAGTACATCAGAGCTGTGGGCAAAAGCAATGGAGAAAGCAAGATCTCTGTTGCTTTTTACAAACTGTCTCGCTATGTTAAAGGAGTTTAACATAGCGAGACAGCTTTAAAAAAAGCAGCGGAGGATCTCTGTTGCTTTTTTTAAAGCTGTCTCGCTATGTTAAACCCATTTAACATAGCAAGACAGTTTTGAAAAAAGCAATGGAGAAAGCAAGATCTCCGTTGCTTTTTACAAAGTGTCTTGCTATGTTAAAGGAGTTTAACATAGCAAGACAGCTTTAAAAAAAGCAACGGAGAATCTCCTTTGCTTTTTTTAAAGCTGTCTCGCTATGTTAAACCCATTTAACATAGCAAGACACCTTTAAAAAAAGCAACGGAGATAGGAAGATCTCCTTTACTTTTTTTAAAGCTGTCTCGCTATGTTAAACGAGTTTAACATAGCGAGACAGTGTGTAAAAAGCAACGGAGATCTTGCGTTCCCCGTTGTTTTAAAAAAGTTATACTAATGGAAAAAGTTCGGGCAACCGGACCTTTTTCCATTAGTATAACTCTGATTTACAATGTGCATGCTGACCAATCAGCGTGCACATTTTAGAATACTAATGGGGGGTCGTTGTATAATTTATTTTTTTCAATGTCTGCGGACACTGAAATTTTAGCTACTTACATTTCAGTGTCTGCGGACACTTGTTTACTATATAATATTAGAGCCAGGCTCTAATATTATATAACTTGACATTCATTTGTGTCAGAAAGTGCCGTACAGCACTTTCTGAGTGAAGGGGCGTGTTATATGTGCAGGCACTACTGACACACACCCCCTGCACTCGCTCCTGGTTCATGTCCATTTAGATTAGATAGCAGTGCATCTTCATGCATATGCAAGGCACGCTGCTATTCTAAATGGACAAGAACCACTCCCTGCAAGTATAGTTTTATTCTTGCATGGAGCTTTGTGAATCCTGGGGTCGGTTAGGTAAACACCTTAACCATTATGCCAACCCCAACCCCTTTATCTATCAGATATCTTAGTTCAAAAGACAGCAGTACTCTATATCCCAACTATATCTCCAAACTCTGGACTAACATTCTTTTCTTTCTCAAACAAATGGAAAGAACTGGAAACATTAAATGCATCAGATATAATGTTCCTATTAAACACCTGGCCATGCCATTCCTTTTACCCCTTGAGGCTAACCTGTCAAATCAACTACTCAGATTATTTTTTTATATATTGTAAACTTAGCTATAAATCATAAGAATTATACCATTATAGGCAAATCTTCAGAGGATTATACTTTTCTGTCTACTAATGTCTAACTTACTTTCTGTTGCATTGTATGTATAGAGTCTTAATTCAAAGATATTCCAAGACATCTGGCCATACTTCCTTTCTCCAGGAGGAGAATGCCAGATAATCACAGAGTAAAGTTTGTGGGTGCCCATCAAGTCATCTAGTTTATGTTCCACCTCTCAACAAGTAGGGGAAATCTATTATAGAAATTTGGGAGTGCTGAGTTATAATAGCCTGTCCCTCTGCCATGTTTTAGTTATCTGTTGGTGATAATTTGGGACCTTGGTTCTAGTACTGGTGGAGATATTGGACTTGCAGAGAAACAAGACAGCCAGGACATTTGGACTCTGTTCAAAAATCTATAAGACACTGAATAAAGGTACATAGCTTCCAGTCTATCTTGGGAGCTCAGGGATATTAGGTGTATGATCTTTGTACTATATATAACACATTGTAAACTACACCTTTAATAACGTACCACAATTTTTAGTGATTTCCTAACCTGATTTTTCACTATAAGTTTTTGTGATTTCAGTTTTAATATTTTTGAGAATTTGCTTTTATCTGCAATAATTTTGAAATTGATGTATATGTATGTATATTCTGTGGTACTTATTTTTGGCTTCCCTATGTAATCTCATGGAGGAATTCCCCAAGTGTCAGTTCCCTGGAGAAAAAAAACTAATGGCATCAGTCTGAATGTTTTTCTCCACAGGAAATCATTGCTGGATTGATTTCTAATTGTGTGCTGGCAATGATTCATTTTTTAGGTGGATTTCTCCCTTCTCCGAGTTGGTGTGACTGTGGAGTTGGCATATATAAGTTTGGGGTGGGGGGGTCACTTACCACATTGGGGGGTGCAGGGGGATTTCCCCCTAGAAAAAATGTTGAAAAAGGAGTTCTCTTTCTTGGTTTTTAGGCATTTTTTTTTCTTTTATGTTCTTTTGAAGAGTTGACTTTAAGGAAATCAGTGTTTCATAGCAGAACCTTTATTTTTTTGTGAATACTGTGAAATAGCTTTATTCTGCCAAATGCATTTTAGAGGGTTTTTTTTCTCCTTCAATCTCTGCTTAAAATGAGCCTTCTGCTGCTTATATATATGATTACATTTCAGTTCATCAAAAGCTCACTTCACTAAAAGCAAAAAACCGTGGCACATATCTTTGTAAACTCAATGAAAATTTCATATACACTAAATATACCTCAAAAAGCTTTTTTTGCAGAGGGGCATGCCCCCAGCACCCTCACACCCCTCTAACATAAATATACAGTTACTAACGCCACAATTACACAACTGGAGGGAAAAGAGATTACTCTTCACACACTGCATCACTGCTGAAGGACAAATATAAACTTCTAGAGAGGAAGGCACAGTGGGCAGTTGCACAGCACAAACACTGATCAAAACATTTACAATACCATACCAACACTCATTTTCTATACTATACTATACTATATACTGCAAAACAGCTTCTTGTGGTACAAATGTTTTGTAGAATGTTTTTGACAAAGTGGCTCTTCAGTGAAATGTACTTTCATTTATTTTGTTCGAACATTTCTAGTGTAGTCAAACCTACCTCTGATGAAATGATACATTACCAAAGATATATATATATATATATATATATATATATATATATATATATATATATATATCGGGGGGCATAGCCCCCCCCCACATAAAAGAGTAATTTATTGGAATTGCAAGTATCCATGTATATAGTTCAAAATATTTAAAACACCCCCCCCTTACTATATATACTAACTCCAGGGTTGCACAACAATTTTATGGCTTCCACTTTCTGCTGGTTGTTTTTTTGGTTTATGTTGGTATTTTGAGACCTTGCAGGCACCTTACTTGCAGGAATCCATTTTGGACTGTCTTTGTTATTACCGTCAGAAATATTGTAATAAAATACTAAATTACACTCTTTGAAAATGCACATATGAACTCACATATGTTTATAACTATTCAATTGAATAATGTTATAATAATTAACCAACAGCTTGGTTACAGCTTTTTAGGAAAGCAGAAGCATTTCAAGATGAAAGGTCTGATAAGGTATTTCTTTATTTCAGTAACTTGTTAACATTTAACTTGATTGTAATTTTACTATTTATTTGATTGGTTAGAATATAATAAAAGTTACTCTTCATGAAGTCCTGGGGCTACTTGAATATAAAACCTGAAAAGATGATGTATAAAACATTAGGAGAAATGACTAGGGACAGAAAAGAAAAAGGAGGAAGTTGAGAGGAAAGAGACTAGATACAAAAGAAATAAGAAGGAAAATGTAGAATAAAGGAGAGAGGGGAAAAATAGAGGAGGGAGGAGAGAGAAGAGAAAAGAAAGGAAAGAGGATGGAGAAGAATAAAGGTAGCAGTAAGAGAAAAATGGAGAGAAAAGAGAAGAATAAAAAATATAAAATTATTGAAATAATACAATAAGTGATAATTATTTTCCTATATATCTACTAACGTATTGACTTTATAAGAACATTTGGACAATAGAAGCATAGTATATATTTAATTTTACCCTACTTATATTTTTAGTGACCTAAACTTATTTAATTGAAATAGCTGACAGGCTAATGTAAATCAAATTAATTCTGAATAATTTGAATAATTTTTAAGGCTTTGTAATTAATAAATGCTAGATCAGGTATCATTTAATTGTACAAAACACAGTATTCTCTTTGAATAAGTCTAGAAATGCAGCCATATTAAAGCAGGCCTTCACAGTGCACATACAGTTTCAGTGAATGCAGTTTCAATCAAAAGATAATGCGCTTCAGTCAAAAATATTGATAAGAACAGAATGTGCTGTACATTTGAGTAGAAACACATTTTGTTTGTATGCTACAAGCTACAAGGCAGGGGAACCAAGGCTAAAGAGGCATGTAGAAACATATTATTAGGACATTTTTCAGATACAGTTAGTTAAGTTAGTTTGTTTGGCTTGATATGCAGACAGTTAAGGTACTGCAGTCCTCAAAAGTCAGTACAGACACTTGGGTATGAGTGCAGAAGTCAAATAGCCAGCATTCCAGAATACTAATTATACTATTCAGGAGGAAAGGAATATGAAGAATATAAATGCAGAAGACTATTTCAGTTTATCAATATTTGGAGATTGCTGACATCTGCCTCCACTGTACATAATAAAGCATTCTTAACTAAACTACACTGTTTGCAGACTTTATTCGGAAATGTATAAAAAGACTTAGCACATAAAGCAGAGGCTGACACTTGTTCAGCACACTTCTGGGTAATTAACAGATAAATGCATTCATTCCATTCCAGTTTATTCCAATTGTTCTATTTCAATTCAATTCTTACGATAAATAAATAAATAAATAAAGCCTCTAATTGCCCTGGGAGCTTGGTTTGGTATACTGGTCAAAGTCTTTATCTCATAATTACAAAGTATAGGGTTTGATTCTGACCTAGTTTTATTGGCTAGGCTTAAAATGGCCCTTCAGGGCAGTTAGCCCACTATTCACCTGTGAACCTGTAATGGTGTTAACTTTCATTACATCATTTCTTGTTTTACAGTTTATTTATAAATATACTTCATTTTTATAAAATAATTTATGTCTTAAGGTTATTTAGTTTAAATAACAGTAAATAAATATATATCTCAGTTATGTAATCGTTAATTTAAGAATATTTGATCAATGTTCTAAATTAAATATTTTCCAGTATATATTCTTGTAATTCTGATTATGGGAATTATTATAATGTTCTGGTTAACTTAAGAACTATTAATGCTGTTTTTAATTAATGGGGGGATTCAGTAATCCTCCGTGTAGGACAAACAAAGTCCTACTCGGAGACTGCCATCTAAGAGTTAGACGTCAGTGCGTCATGCATATGCATGAGGGCATGCTGACTCAACTCCCAGGCTAACACGGAGTGTGTAGGAGTGCAGGGGGCGTGACAGACTGCCGAGCAGTCCAAATATCCATGCCCCTGCAAGTGCCTAACTCTGCAAATGTCAGCAGATATGAGCGAGTCCACTCAAATGTGTATACCCCCAACACCACACTCCCCCACATTAAAAAGCCCTGTATAAATGAAATAAAATGTAAAACAAATTTTTTTTTTATTATTCACCATATAGCTGGCCGTATTTGTGCGTGTGTGTCCATTGCTTAGCTACAGTTAGCAGTTTAGACATCGAAGAGGATAATAAACCACCTATATGCAAATTAAGCCAAATAGCAATAGTGTAGTGGTCGAGCCTTCGCACAAAGCGGAGGCATTCCCGGTTCGAATCCTACCACTCCCCTCTCCTTTTTCGGTAGGAAATCCGTGCATAAAAATAAATTCTGCCATTTACCTTTTAAATTATATTAAAAAGCATTGAAATGGCCCATGTAGTAGTGAATGATATTTTAAATATATATAAGAAAGTGAAACGGACATGCACAATAGTGAATGCATAAGTAACCTATCTTATGCAATGTGAAGCACTGCTAAGCAGCGTTTACCAGTATTAAGCACAGTTAAGAATAATTGCCCATAGCTAAGCACTGCTTTAACTAGCGCAATATAATTGCCCATAGCTAAGCACTGCTTTAACTAGCACAATACCTTTGCGCAGAGCTGCACATCGTGCCAACTAGCAAAAACCAAACATGTTAGTGCAGAGGTGCACACTGCATTAACTAGCGCAATGTCGGGGAACATAGAGCAATGTCGAGCAACGTTGGGCAAAGTTGAGCAAAGTCGGCTAAACACAGCCACACCCCCTACTGGTCAGGCCAGTAGTAAAATAAAAAAGCAATGACAGGTCTCGAACTCGGGATAGTATGCACCATAATCACAGTACTAATCCACTAAGCCACGACAGCATCTGATGTTCATGGACTGTCAACACACATATACATATGAATCAAAGTTTACACGGTGCAAAGCAGGTGTGCACTCAGTTGAGAACTTTCAAATCCGGCCAATCACAAATAAGTGCGGGAAATGAGGCATATATAAGCTCCATAGGTGGGAATACTCGCCATAACTAGTTGCAGCTCCCATCTGTAGGCAGCAATGGCTGGTGTCGGAGAGGGCTCTCAATTCGGAGCACAACGGTGGGGCATTGAGGAGTCAAAACAGATGGTTTGGCTCCTCGTCCATCGTCATGATGCTAGACTCCTGCAGGGCCAGTTCCAGGGAATGGAATGCAAAGCAGAGGCCTGGAACCATCTTGCACATGAACTCACCAGTGCCACAGGCGTCCTTCAGACTGGTGAGCAGGTCAGACATCACCATGCAGACCTGAAGAGACGCAAGCAGGACCTACTGAACCAATGGATACAGGAGGCCCATGGGATGCAAAATGCCCCACCACTGAGTAGGTAGCCATGGACTGAAGCATGTAAAAATTGCTAGTGTAGTTGATAGTATGGATAGGAATATGTCTCAATATCATTTCATTTACTTCACAGCTGCAGGTATCCATGCTGCTAATCAGAAAGCCTATGCAGATAGGCTGCTAAGGCTGCACCACCAGGCAGGTTAGTAATTGTTCTGCATGTACTGTTTTATAAAATAAGTGAGAGAGCCTGTCTGAAAGTGTCTCAGCCCAATAATAAAGGTATAATAAGACTTGAATAACCTCTCTGCATGAACTGTTATGCAAAATAAGTGAGAGAGCCTGAAAAAGAGTGTTGTAACCCATTAATAAAGGTATAATAAGTCCTGAATTATTTCTCTGCATGTATTGTTATATAGAATAAGTGAGAGAGCCAGAAAGAGTGTTGTAAACCATAAATGAAGGTATAATACATCCTGAATAAGATGTCTGCATGCACTGTAATAACAAATAAATGACAGAGCCACTAAAATATGTGTAATGTAATTAATAAAGGTATAACACCTGTAGTGTGTCCATGTCACTTTCTTTGAAATGTTGATGTACTCTTGCAGTATAGAAATAGTAGTGTTGTATTAAGTGCTGTCAACCCACACTTGGGTAGGCCCATAGAAAGAGTAAGAAGGGAGTGCCAGTATCTCTTAAGCATATATACAGTCCTCAACTGTAGTTACAAGCCTGGCATGTATAGGTAAATCTGGCACATGAGTAGCTTGTAACTGTGTGCACCGGAAATGTCAGTGTGCTGCTAGAAATGTAGGGGACTGTTAAAATATAACTGATAATGTCACCTGAACACATCCAGATATGTAGACATATGAATATAAATAAAATATATAAATACGTAGCAGTAACATCTGCATTCTGGACAGTTTGTATATTAGATACAGGTCAGGTACATAATACATAATGAACTAGCAATACACATCCCACAACATACTGGACACTGCCTAGTGTAATAATACATGTAGTGGATATATACCTGCAGTCAATAGGAATCTAGTGTAAACTATAAGTTCATATAAGTTGTTCTTCTTACACACTACTGTATGTGCATAAACAATCAATTCCACACCTCAATGGGTATGTGTAATCTCATAACATTTGTTGGGACATATGTCTATTGGTTCATAAATATCTGCATAACTTTGATGCATGTGCCCTGTTCAAACACCACAATCCTGGTGGCCTGTTGCCACCATTCATTCCTGCATGCTGTTGGAATGTCCACTGTCATTCAATATATGCATGTGTTATGCTTGCTG
Source organism: Protopterus annectens (assembly GCF_019279795.1). Classification (NCBI taxonomy): domain Eukaryota; kingdom Metazoa; phylum Chordata; order Ceratodontiformes; family Protopteridae; genus Protopterus; species Protopterus annectens. Next base: position 911,151,722 of record NC_056729.1, read on the forward strand.
TTCAACTGTTGGAACTCTGGTGTGTTGGGTTAATGGGAATATTACTGCATGCTGTTACACCTAATTTGGAATGCTGTTGGCTATATTGTCAATAAATTCACCTAAACACAGAACGTATGGGAAGGCCGGTCCCAGCGGACCCACCTGTTCCACCTCAGCTGGCGATGGCACCTGGCACCAGCAGGTCCGGTGCCCAGCCCGGGACCTTCTCCTCCGTTTGTCCTGTGCCACCTTCAGGTGGAAGCGCTGCAGGAGATGGGGCTCGTCCCCCCCCCAGGCAAGTGTGCCCGGAGGAGGGCCACCTGTCACCCTCCGAAGGGTCCGGACTGTGGTGTGTAGGGAGATCCAGCGTTCAGTCGCTGATCCCCTACACCAGCTCGAGGCAAGAGTGGTGTGACTCATGCGTGAGCCTGCCCCTCCTATGCAGCCCCCAGCACAGCCACCCTCCAGGCTGTGAAGGTGCAGTGGTGACTGCCCATAGGTGGGGATCTCAGTTCCACTGTTACCATCTGTGGGCTCATGGGCTTGCGATTTCCAAACATCCTTCCCCGTCAATTGTGTTCACCCACCCCATGTGTCATATTCTGCCCCTGTATGCATCTTGTTTGTCTTGCCTGTTTACCTCCCCAACCTACCTCCCAAAACATACCTACTTCCCCTACTCCACATTCCACTCTCACCTGAAAAAAAAAATGGGCAATCTGCTCCCACAAAAAAAATACGCCCCATACATAGCTGCCTATTTTGCACAGATGTCCGCTGGACACAGAAACTGAAATTCAATAGGCAGTACAACACAATTTTTTGTCCTCACCCCTCTCTCAGGGGTGGAAGGTTTCAAAATTCCCTCCAAATTACTAATATATGCACAGCTGTTGCTGTTAAAGAAATGGGCAGCTATGGACATTCCCTACACCCGTCATGCACATCCCAAGATGTTTTCCCTACTGTCTTTCCCTCTTTGTGCCCCTTTTTCACCACTTTCCTATCTCTCCATTTTCTTTTCTTTCAAAGAAATGAGCACTGGGGTTAGTGGGAGTAAGCACTTTTAAGCAGCAGTAAGCAGGTTTGAGTGAGTGTGCGCATGTGTGCGCTTAGCTAAGTATAGCTAAGCATCACGCAAACCCATGCAAACCCGCTTACAACTGCTTAAAAGTGCCTTAGTCACCCTGCGTATGAGGGGCCTTGTTCTGCTCAGCAGCAAAATAAAACACCACTATCAGTCTCAAACCCCGGACACACTAGACTGCATAAAGTACCACTAGGCCACAGTAGATATACAGCAGGATGTTGTTGAAATATATATAATGCATCAGAATGTGTGAATGTAAACGAAAGATAGGAATGCCTTAACACAAAACCTGTTCCGTGGAACTTTACCAGCAGTTGTTGGGGAATTGCATTACATGACTGTGATAACAGAACCAGACATTCTAGCAGTAAATACTGTTACAGCAGCACTTCACAACCCCCACACAGTATCATAGCAGGACAATCCCCACCCAAACGTACAAAATACCAGTGTGTTCAAGGTACAGCAAGGATGTATGTAGACATACTCAGTACTGGAATTGTCCAGTTTCATGAGCATCCTGCGATAATGTCAACAAAATAAAAAGCACAAACAGTGCAGAGGTGAATACATTAATATCCACAGTATAGCTGTTCCCAAACAGTTCATGTGCCAAATGAAAACATCTCAATAACTACATATGTATGGCAGCTAATAGTGGATGTTGTAAAGAAATGCCATACTCCCATGTATCTTGTGTTAGCATTTCTAGAGGTGAGTACAATTCTACACTGTCAACTGTGTACTGGAAGAGGCAACATTCAGGTCTGAGCACAACATACAAATAACTGGCTACACCCTTAGCAACAGTTAGAAGAAGTATACCAACTTTCTGAGTTACACAACAGTGTCCACAGCAAACAAGCATGGTCCCCACTCTGGAATTCTGAAAGGGCTATGCCTACCTGATATAGCAATTTATAGCACTTGGTTGCTATGATGGTGAGTACTGCAAGTACCACACAGCAGGCTGCATGCAATTGCCAAATGCTGGCCACCAATTGGTACAGAGGTCATCACACGCGCATGTGCAGATACCTATAAAAGCAGTCTTTACTTGCTGTCCACACATGCAATCATTCCATTGCAGGTACGGAGGGAGAGAGAGAGAGAGAGAGAAAAAAAATTAAAAGAAAAAGTGAGGTAAAGTAAAGAAATATAACAAAAAGAATATATTGAAAAAACAGTATACTCACAAAAGAAATTATATTGAAAAAATATATTGAAAAGAAAATATATTGAAATATATAATTGAAATAAAATATATTGAAAAAAATTGAAAGAAAAATATATAGAAAAAGAAACTGAACAAAAAATATATTGAAAAAAATTGAAAACCAATATATTCTGAAATATACATCTTTAAAAAAAAACATCTTGAACAAGCAACATATACGAACATATACAAAGGAAAGGTATGTAACAGCTATGTATTTACTGGAATGTAGTAGATGTTTATGAAGGGTACTCTATATAGTTTGAATCATCCATATGTGGCAGCAGTACGTATCAATACACAGATGCCCTGCAAAACCACTGGCATGGGGAAATGAGTGTGGTGCTGTGTGCAGTGGGATGTGACGGTGACTTATGTAGTTCAGCATTAAATGTCAAACATCTGATCCATGTTATCTGCATTCTGAACAGTAGTGTGTACAATGTCTGTTTGGGGTAGTAGCCCATACGGTTATGCAAACATGGATGTGACAGAGTAACAAATGCATGATAGCCATATTAATGTGTAGCTTAGCATTGTCAACAGCTGTACCAGGCTAGTATGCTAAGTCAGCATTAGCAGCTATGTATACACCCTCTAATATTACTGTGTGCTCACATGTGACACCTGTTCATGTTGCAGCAAGGCCCACCAGGTCAGCCGTGAGGTACTTACAACAGTGTGGTCCTTGTGTGTGTATGGCACACACATATGGAGGGAACTGTCCGTGTCAGTTATATTAGCATCTGTACATGTGCATTGAGCAAGGGACATACAGCAACTGTTTGTGAAAGGTGGATATATATATATATATGTTGTTGAAGGTTGTTATGTGCATATTTCTATGTAGGTTGCAGCGTGTGGCAGACCAGACACCATACAGTGCTGGTATATGACATGTGGTGGTTAAACGCTGTGGGTATGGTTCATCAGGTTTGCAGTGTTGCAGCCAGTGAGGCCTGCTAAAACTACATGGGCTGAGAACACCTTCAACGCATTCTGCACAACACTGTGCAATGTTATGACATAACTGTATATGTCACAACCTTCCCATACTTGATATACCCAGCATGACAGGTGGACTGTATAAGTGTCTATATGCATATCTATATGTACAGCAATGGATGTTCATATGTATGTGTGTATATATAGATATAGATATATATATATATATATATATATATATATATATAGATATATATATAAATAGATATATATATATATATATATATAGAGAGAGAGAGAGAGAGAGAGGGAGACAGGGTCATAATTACTGTAACAGATGCCTGGTGACAAAGCCATGGACTCAAGCTCAATGTTGACACTGTATTGGCATCCCTCCTTGCAAAGATGCAGTACCCATGAACTACCACATAGGTGGTAGTCTACCTAACACTGAAGGTGTGATAAGAGACCATGGGAAACAGGTGGACAGTAGTCTCCCCTTCGAGAGTCACAGTGCCACACTAGTCATGTAATCCGTCTACATGACACACGTCATCACAAAAGGTGTGTCATCCATGGAAAAATAGGTCAGTGTTCCCCTGTACTCCACACACATAAAACCCAGTATAGAGTACAATGCCCCATGTGGTATGTACCTCACAAGGCATCTACAGCAAGTGGAAAGGACACAGACATACCTCACAAAGAGTGATACCAGCATCAAACAGATGCCCTATGCAGACTGTCCCACAAACTCACAACTACACTGTGTTGCATACCACCTACCCAGAGGTGACCTCTGCCTGACATACTAAGCTATGTCAAACCCAGATCTGTTGGACATGCTCCATGTAAACAGATTACAATCTGTATGAGCTACACGCTCTAGGGACCCAAAGCCTTTGACCACAATAAACAGCACATGCTGGAGGGATAGATTCCTATCTCAGAGACATCCCATACTCTGGAACTAACCAACTATCCATAGCAAACAAAACCCCTAATCAGCAGTCATCATAAATAATCCTGGAGA
>NC_056729.1:911156487-911272062 GCF_019279795.1 Protopterus annectens
TTTTGTTCCCCCTTTTTAAAACACTTTCAAAACCCTTTTAAAAACCACGGGGGGAACAATGGGCTAGGGTTTTAAAAAAAAAAGCAATGGTATTTCCCATCAGGTATACATGCCCACTCATCCTGTGTGTATACATGGGGGCTTTTTTTTTCCCCCCCCCCAATGGGGCCCTTTTTAAAACCCCCCGGGGTTTTTCCATATTCCCGGGACAAGGGCTTTTAACCCCAAGAATGTTTGCCATGTACACATTGGGTTCCAGGGTGAGGCCATTCAAAACAAAAAACTGCAAAAGGCCATGTTTTTTATTACTTCCTAAATGCATCTGACAAACACCCTGCATGCTGTAATTTATTAAATGGGTTTGTAACTGTCCCCAACACACACGCTTTGGAATGTTCAGTTTGTTTGTTTGTGTCTGTACGTGAGATGTTTTGTGGTGTGTTGTGTTGTTGTGTGTGTTGTTTGTGTCTGTTGCATGTGTTCATGGGGCATTTTATGTGATGTGTTCATGTGCATGCATGTGGGGGCATGTTTTTGTTTCATGTGGCATGTGCATGTGTTTGTGTCATGTGCATTTTTATGTTTTCATGTTTTCATGTGTTCATGTGTTCATGTGTGCATGTGTGCTGTGCATGGGGCTGACATCATGTACAGGTAAAGTGTTTTTCCTGTATCCCTACAGGTGCTGATACGGGGTTTCAATCCAGCAGGGAAACTGATGTCACTGAGCAATTAAATGATGATGGGGGGGCACAGGCATTTTTCCAGGGTCTGGTTGGGCCACCAATGCACTACAAATTTCCCCCCCTTTGCAACAGTCATACTGCCAAACACATGCTAAAAAGCAGCCATACCCAGATGTCTGGAAGGGTACCCCAAAGGGAGATGTCCAGGGTTCTCGGGGGCACACTGCCCATCATGCCACTGGCAGACAAGCCACAGGTCTGTACCCCCCATGTTCCAGGCTGTCATGGAGGCACAGGCACAAAGGAAGGTACCCAAACAGGGACTGAGGGCACAGAGGGCACATACCACCAAAAAGACAGTATCCTGACCCTGGGGCCATCCGCAATTACACTGAGGTCACCGATAGACCTGGGGGGACACTAGATGTCCTCCAATGTCATGTCCATGTGTCAGGACAGGGGGGGAGTCATAAGTGGATATGCCAGCAACATGTGGGTGGCCACGAGAGTCCCTCAAGCAACAGCCTAGCCCATAGTGTCAGTACCAGCCCCAGCAATGTTGGGGGTGGGCTGTCCATAGAACATCCTAGAAGACCACGTGCACATGGCTCTGGACAGTCCCAGCAGGAACCTGGGTCCAGTGTACATCCATCTACCTCTGAGGATAGTACCCATTCTGGCTTGGTACATGATAGTGTCAGTACCACCCCTGCCAGGCACAGGTCCCATATCCGTGGCCAGAGACGGTGATCTGTGAAGCCTCGCAGGTACAGTCTGTGGCTGTCCCACAAGTACCCATATGTGGCAGCCACATGGTGAAACTGTGTGCATGCAGACACACACACACATAATCCAGACACCTAGGGCTAACACATACCCGCACACATTACATCAATATTGGCCCATACCATTATTCTTGCCCCTCACACACACACATACACACGCACATACATGTCGATTGGATGGCTCACTGTAGGCCACTGGCAGACCAACAACACACCCTGTACATATGATGAAACCTGTGCCACCTCCTGTCATCTGTAACATCGATGCAGGAACAGGCTACCATGGTGCTGATGCACAGGGTTTCTTTATAGCACTATAGCAATGTTAGCAGTAGAGTGTAATAATATGCTTGAAGGTGTAGCTGAGCAGACATGATGCATTAAAGCTATGATTGTCATTGCAGTGTTGTTTACGGCAGTGTTAGTTCCAAATGTATATTGTCTGCCCACGTGCCACTTGGCTGATGTGTGCAGTATTGGCAGCATGTGTTAGTGAGTGGACAGTATGTGTGGGATGTGTGTAGCACTTATTTGCAGGAGTACAGTTGTGGAAATGGTGAGGTGCACTGTCTGTATGTACGTGCATAGTGGACACATGAGCAGGGTGACATGCTCTGTATTACACAGTAACACTCCATAGTTTCTATTGGTGGCCAGTATGCATTGTACTACACAGATTTTGGAACCTGACTACACATGTGTGTATGACATGGTTTGAGACTGTGCTGTGGGTTATACTGTTACTACCTGTCATTGTTTTGCATTCTGGTAGTATACATGACTGCAACAGCCTGACCATAACCAATCGTTAGCAGATGTCCTGACAACTGACACACAGATGTAGGACACACAGCAACATTTGGATCCTTCAGGTACTATACTATGCCAGTAACCAGTGGTATTCAGCTGCACCCATTACTGAGACCATCCTGCATATGGCCCCGGGTACAAGCAATCACAGGGGGATATGTCTGTCATGTGTAATGCATACTGTGGCCTATACTGCCTCCAGGTGACACAAAATCCTCCACAAGGGTATAAACAGACAGATACCTGTTGTCAAACCCATGCTGTAAACCCATGGGGAAACTAAAAAGTCATCCCCCTTTTAAACAAATCCCCACAGTCCAATAGGTAGTACCACCAACACGAACAGTACCGTGTACATGCAACCAGTGTTAATCATCCCCCTTTGATAATCACATTCCAAGGTATTTTGCCCTTGGTGGATCACATAACAATTGGGGCTGCATCATGCCACAAAGGTTTTTACCCTATAATCATGATATTACAGACTCTGTGCTTTAACATCTGAATATCCCTAAACCCTTCAAAGAAACTTTTAAGGTGTTTTTACAGGTGCCTAGGCCACACACCACTGGTTGTCAAGTCAGATTACCTAATCTGGAAGAGAGTAAAATTTAAAAGGGAAATTATTGGTGGGTTTCCTTTCAAAAGGTAAAATTGTATTTGCCCATCCTCACATGCAATGCCTATGATATTCATGGTGTAAAAAAAAACAAAAACACACATACCCAAATGCAGGATTCAAACCCCCACCTAATTTTTCATGATACTAAGAGTACAAACTGCTACACATTACTGGGAAAATTTTTTCCACAGGTATATTTGTAGGATGGTGACATATCAGACTTGAAAAGGGATGTTTACCATTTTTAAGGTTTTTTTTATTTAAACCCCCCCAAGGAGACAAAAAACAAAAGTTGTCAAGTGCAGGATTAAACCCCTACCAAATCTTCAGAACTAGAGGAACATTACGGGGCTTTTTACTTTTGGGTTCTCCCACAGGTATATTTTAGGGGGTACTCATAAATTGCAAAGAGATACCCTTTAAGGGTTTTCACTCTAAAAAATTCCTTCCAAGAGATAAAACCCAAAAAATTTAATAGGTTAAAAACCCTTTATAACTACCAGATGGAAAGTACACAACAGGTACACATTACGGGGCTCTTTTTCCAAGGAATTTGTAGGATGGTGACACTAACTTGACAAAGATTTATACCACTTTTAAGGTGTTTTACATTAAGGAGTATAAACCAGGTAAGTGCAGGATTTTTTTATGATAAAGTACACTTCAGTGTATACACATTATTTTCATTTAAGGTATTTTGTAGGTGGTGTTTCAGAATGCGTTGGTATTTTTAAGGTGTTTTTTTGGTTGTTTGGAGATCACACAAAACGTTGTCAATCGGTTAAAACCCTCCTAATTTTCTGATACGGGGGTTTGTTTAATTATAAAATATATATATATATATATATATATATATATATTACTGGAGGTTCTCATTTCCACAGGTATATTTGTAGGATGGTGACATCATCAGACATGACAAAGATGTGTATACCACTTTTAAGGTGTTTTACTACTCTCCAGTAAGGTCGCTCTTCTCCAAGGAGATCACACACACACAGTTGTCAAGTGCAGGATTCAAACCCCTACCAAACTACTTCATGATATTAGAGGAGTATGCGTTAGCATGACACACTATACATATTTCTGGAGGTTCTCTTTTCCACAGGTATATTTGTAGGATGGTGACATCATCAGACTTGACAAAGATTGGTTCACCACTTTTAAGGTGTTTTACAACCCTCCTAAAAGGTTGCTTTTTCCCAAGGAGACCACACACACGTCAAGTGCAGGATTCAAACCCCCTCCCTTTTTTGATACTAAAAGAATTTTAAACACAATCCTATAACAAATTTTCTTTTCCACAGGTATATTTGTAGGATGGTGACATAATCAGACTTGACAGAGATAAGTTTAACACTTTTAAGGTGTTTTACTACTCTCCAAAATGTTTGCTCCTTCCCAAGGAGACCACACACAAAAAAGACACAAAACACTTGTCAAGTGCAGGATCAAACCACTACCTAACTACTTTATGATACTACAGAGATACACATTTACATGCTGCGCTATACACATTACTGTGAGCTATACTTTCCACAGGTTTATTTGTAGGTGGGCTACATTGAAGGAATGTCTACACACTTTGGCCATGTCATCATCAAAGGGGGGGTTTTACTATTTTCCTGTGCCCCCAGGGCCATAATGACTTTCTCTGTACATACTGGATTACCACCTATGTGGTAATTTGTGTGCATTTTGTTGAAACCAAAGGGGTTTTGCATTCTTTGGCATTACTTGGGGCTTTGTTTGACACCAGGTATCTGTTTTGTAAGACACTTGGGAGGATGTCTGTGTTACCCCAGTGATTATGGACACAGTTACCATTCATCTGACCTGTTAGTCATTGGTTCCTGTACCTCTGAGCAGTATCTACTGAACAGGTGGGTAGGACAAGCCCTTTGGGGTTTCCATTTGTGACTGGCTTAGAGTTGGACATGGCACCAGCAACTCTGAACATGTGTTTTGATCTGTAGCACCTGGCCACCCATCCTGTGACATAGCTGTTAATGTTCAGCGGGTACTTGTCCATGATGACAGAGTGGGGAATGGTAAATTTTTGGGGGTCGGGGACTGTGTGGACAACTTTCACCTCCATCTATGTCCTTGGTAACTGTTTGAAATGTCAACTAGGTTTAGGAGCCAGGATCTGACTTTACAAGGCTTGTGGAGAGTCCAGTGTCTGGAGGTCTCCAATGTCTCTGTTTATGGGTTCCATGACATTTGCTCAATAGCTCTGTAGACGGCTGAGTAGACATATTGGGCAATGGTGTCCATGTTCTGTTGTCCCCCCTTTCTGGAGCTGGATGACTGTTTGTGAATGCCATTCGGGGTACATAGCCTGTGGTCCTTTTTCTGGACAGTGAAGGGAGTGGGGGTAGTTCCTCATGGGCCTAGTGTATGATGCAGCCTGGGACACCATCCAGTCACATTGATGCTGTGTTCTATTTTGGGTTTACCTGCATGTCCATGATGTCTGGGGCTCTGCATCCTTCGGGAGGGGCACGGCCCTTTTGGGGTGATTGTTTAACTAAACCCTGTCCCCTGAATGGGGGCAATGAAAGTTGGTTTGGTGTATTTTTTTCTTTTTCAGTAGCTGACAGCTATTTGGAGGTTGACACCTACATGTCTGTATAGTTACAAGGCTTTGTGGTTGTTATTCTCATTCCTTGGCTATTTGTCTTTAGAAACTGCCTGGATTATTTTATGAGCGATCATTGTTTCATCCTGATAATGATCAGTGATTTTTCCTTAGTGAAGTTGGCTCTATCATGTGTTTTTCCTCCTTCTGTTGTCTAGCTTATTTATGGGCAACAACCACCTGATTGTTGCCCTTTTTTTTGGAGGTGTGCATCTTGGTTTTATTTGTGATGTCTCATTCCATGCATCCCTGTAGATGCTCATAGGATGCACTTGTAAATGATTCGGGGATTGTATACCAATCCTAAGCAAGGGGGCTTTGGAACCCCCCTTTGGTCTTGGGAGTGTGCAGTTTGCTTTTGAAAATTTTTGGGGTTTTTGGGGGGGGGGGGGGGGGGTTTTTTTTTTTATTTTTAAAGGGGGGGTTTTTCTCTGTAGTGGAACACTGGTACCCCATGTTGGTGATGATCATGTCCAGTATGTTGTCACCTCTAGTGGGTGGGGCCAGCTGTTCCAGGGTGTTAGGATTTTAACTCTAGGAAACATTGGGCAAGGGTTTTAAAAAAACCACCACTTTTTGGGTAGTTGCTCCTCTTAATGGTGTTTGATAGGACCTTTATACTTTCCACTTTTCCGGGAAAACTGAGTGAGGTTCCTGAGACAAGGGACGTGATCTGTAGCAGGCTACAATCTGATGGCAGTTTGGGCCCAAATTAGTTGCACTTGCATGGTCTCCAAGGCCTATGCTTTCCCAACCCGAAGGTGTGGGGATCCGGTAATGGGTAACCCCCCCTTTTTTTTTTTTTTTGGGAAGGGGTTTTTTGGTTAAAAAACCCGTTTTATTTGGGGGCCCCCGGACTTAAGGGGTAAAAGGAAATTTTTTGATTTTGGGGGTTTTTTGGGTTTTATTTTATGTGTGAGTCAGAGAGAGGTATAATTTCCAGGGTTCTTACTGAGCCAGTGTATGTGCTATATGTTGCCTCTTTGCCAAGGCCAAGGCATACTGAGCATGGCTCCTTCTGCCTACTGGGGCAGGCTCAGGTTGTTCCTCCTCTGAGTCACGCTGTGCCTGTGCAGGCCTTGGCAATGGTGGGGGCTGTTTGGCCCTGCCCCATGCTGTTCTTGCTGCAGCTGTTTTTGCAGGATCTATTGTGCAGCATGGCAAATACCATGACAATTTGGGTACATGTAGTTGGTGAGTACTGCAAGGCTCTACCAGATGTGTCCAGGCAACGGAACCGTGACTTGAGCATCCCAAACACATGCTCTATTACATTTTGTGTGTGTGCGTGTGCCTCATTATGGTGTTCTTGTTCAGGTGTGTGTGCATTTCTGATGGGTGTCATCAGCCACGGCTCCAGTGCGTATCCAGCATCCCCCACTAAGTTACCAAAATGTCTGGTACAGCTGTGGCAGATGCCAGATATGGGAATCGTGGTAGCTTCCAGGGCAGCCAGCACACACATTCAGTACTATGCCCTGGGCATCACACATCCTGGTAGTTGATGGAGTGGAAGCCCTTGCGGTTGATATAGGCCCTACCCCGCTCACCGGCTGGTGCTTTGATGTGTATGTGCATGCAGTCAATTGCAACCACTACCTCAGGGTATTCCGCTATTTGATGGAAGAGATGCATGTTGCTGGCCAAAACCTCACGGGAATTGGGGAAATATACATGATCCCTAACATGTGTTGACATGGCATTCAGGAACTGGTGCAGTACCCTGGATGCTGATGCCTGTGAAATCCCCATCATATCACCAGTTGGTCTCTGGAAGGTACCTGTTGCTAGTATTCTTAGGCCAACACATACCTTGGTTTCCACTGGGATGGGTTTCCCTCTGTTGGTTCTGTGTGTGAGGCGTGGCCTACACAGCTCAACAATTTGCTGCAGGAGGTCCCTGTCCACTCTATAGTGCTCCACTATCTCCAGCTCATGTAGACCCTGGTAGGTTACCCTGGGTCTGTACACTCTTCTCCGTCTCCTCACTGTGGGCTGCTCAGCAGCATTCACAATGGCACCACCCTCAGTATCTTGCACATGTCGCCTTATAATAGCAATCGCAGCCCCTAACATTCTTTTGTCTCATTTAAGCTTTTTAAGTTTTCACTTCTCTTTGTAGACTGCAGTGTTGCAGTGTTTCTGAGAAAAACATGGGGGAATGTTGTTTGCAGAGTTTTAAGTGCTGGGCTGGGCTAGGCTAGTGTACTGCCTGTGTAATTGGCTGATTCTGATTGATTTCACCTGGCAGCTCTGCTAGTTCTCCTTTGGTAACTTCCTACTAATTCCTTTCCTTTCTTTTCACATTCTGTTTCCACAGGGGGCAGCACCACGCAAGCAAGCGCAAACACATGCACATGAGTGCACACATGTGCACACAGGCTTACACAGGCTTACACGGGCTTAAACGGGTGCACATTCATGCATACAAGCTTAGACGTCCATACACAGGCTTACACGGGCGCACACATGTGCACACAGGCTTAGATGGGTTTACTGGCATGCACACGTGTGCACACGGTGTAAGCAGCTTTGCAAGAAACTTCAGTGATAGCCACGGCGTACACCTTCGGTTTCTGGGTTTCAGTTCAGACAACTGTAGACACGCCTCTTCCAGCCCTGAGTAACTCATAGCAAACACATGCCACTCTGCTCCAATAGGCTTACAGTCTTTTTGATACATACCCCCTCATGATGTCACCTATCTTCTACTCTGTTACTCCCCTAATCCTACTCTTACACTCTATGGACATGGTTCACATTGCAGGGCAATTTGGGATTCACTATCCTTATACTCATTTGCATAGGATTGCCTACTAATGCTTGGTTACATCTCTCAGACTGTGCTTCCCTCCTTAGCAACCACTACTCAGTAGCCATGTTGTCTTCAACCTGCCATTCACCTGCATGGCAGATGAATATTTTGAATAAAATCCCTATTTGTGGCTTTTAGTTTTTGTTTTCTGGTTTTTAAACATCGGAGATCAAGGAAAAAAAAAAAATATTTTTTTACTATTTTGCAACGGACAAAAATGCCAATGGCCATATATTTGGCCATTGGCATGCTTCCTTAACTGGATGCATCCTTTATTTGGAGCTGTCATGACTCCGTTTTGCTATTTGCAGAACGGTACTCAGTTGACAACCGAGTACATTTCTGCAAATAGCACTACTCTTACTCGGACAGGTTAGTGTTTCCTGGATCGCAAATTTACCTCATTTGCATAGCTTTCAGCAGCAAATGAGGTAATTTGCATAAACTAACCCTGTCCGTGCAAGAGTCATTTTAGGAGCTCTCTTGCACATCCCTGCCGGCTGTTCCTGGATCGCTCGGCAGACATGTTGGCTTGCTGGAGTCTTACTCTACTCTTAGACTCCGTGCAAGCCTTCGTTAATCCGGCCCAATATATTTTAGGTTTAAATGTCACTGCAGGGTCTTTAATTCTTTAGTTAACCTTAACTAAAACACATAGTAGTAGCTGTTTTTCTGGTTTGTTGGTGGGTTGTCCAGCTTGGTATTTCCTGCTAAATGAGGAATCATTGACTTCATGCGTAGAGATTGTCCATGAACTGCAAAGGTGCGGCTTCAGAACAATAACTTCAGCTTAGTAAAAAATATACTCCAAAACAGCAACTTCAGCTTAGAATAATGTATACTCAAAATTCTCCAACAACAAAAGAAAGATCTGGATTCCATTCGGCTGCAACACAATTTATTGGTACACAAGCGCTTTCACAAACAGCTTCTTCAGATGTATAACAACCATCAAAATACACACACCTTATATAACACTTAAAATCAGTCACATGACTCGGATTAACCATTTTTAAAGGCATATATATATACACATTCTAAGTGTTACTTTCTTAATCCATTCTTACACATTCTAAAACTTATATAGTATAAAAAGTATATATTGAAAACATATTTAAAGTTCTAAAAAGTTCGACATTCACCTGTTCAATGGTCTCTTTTTTAATATTGGTCTTATAGGAACAGAATCATTCAGTCCATGTCCTGAACTAGCCTTTAACCTAATAATCCATTCAGCTTCTTTTTCCTCAATCCTTGCTTTTATATCATTATATAGAACAATTCATGGTAAAATTAAGAAACTCTGTAGAGTTATTAATGAATTCTAAGAATTCATATAACTGGCTTTCTATCCCTCTCCATAAAAGATAGAGATCATCTACAAATCTCCTATAAAACATAATCATTTTATCAAATTTTCCTTTTGTGACATTTTCCATTTCCCATTTGGACATAACTGCATTGGCAATGGGTACTCCTTGTGCTAATAGTTATGCCAATGCCGTTCGTTTATGGAGAGGGATGAAAAGCCAGTTATATGAATTCTTAGAATTCATTAATAACTCTACAGAGTTTCTTAATTTTACCATGAATTGTTCTATTGATGGTATCAATTTTTTGGATGTTTATGTAGAGAAAGATAGTACAGGCAAGATTAGCACAAGAATGTACAGAAAGACCTGCCATGCAAATAAATTATTAAGTAGAGATAGTATGCATCCCAATTTTATATTCAGAAATGTAGCACAAAACCAGTTCCTAACGGCGTCAAGATTCAGTGTAAAAACTGAAGAGTACGAGAAACAACTAATTTTGACAGAGAAAGAACTATTAGATAGAGGCTATGATAACAGAATGATAACTAAAAACATGGAAGAAGTGATGAGTAAAAGAGAGAATAAGGCTAAACCATACTTCTCAAAACAATTGGTGAATGGGAAAGAGAAAGTGATTCACAAGAATGTAAGGATGTGTTTAAATTATTCAAGAGATGTTGGGCTGTACACTAATATTATAAATGAACATCGGAATATATTAACATCAGATTGTAAAATGAAAGAATTAGTAGGTACAAAACCACAATTTAGCTTTAAAAATAAGAAGAATTTAAAAAGAAGGCTCTGTATAGACAGAGAACTGAAAGGTAGAGAAAATGAAAAGGGTACTAGACCATGCGGCAAGTGCAATTTTTGTAGTTTTATTTGCAATGATTCACAATTTAAACACCCTGACACAGGGGAGACGTTTTATCTGTGAACCTATGCGAAATGTGATACAGCACATGTAGTATATCTGGCTATTTGCTAGGCATGTCACAAATTTTATGTAGGGAAAACAGATTGTTTATTAAAAGATAGGATAAGAGAACATCTATATCACATTAAGAAAAGGAGTAGTTTTAATGCACTAGCGAAGCCTGTGTCAGTTACCAATGAACAACATATTTTTAAATTTGTAGTCTTATGTAGAACATTCACTGATATAAGAGGGGGTGATATAAAAGCAAGGGCTAAGGTAAAAGAAGCTGAATGGATTTATTAGGTTAAGGGCTAGTTCAGAGCATGGACTGAATGATTCTGTTCCTATAAGACCAATATTAAAAAAGAGACCATTGAACAGGTGAATGTCGAACTTTTTAGAACTTTAAGTATGTTTTTAATATATACTTTTTATACTATATAAGTTTTAAAATGTGTAAGAATGGATTACGAAAGTAACACTTAGAATGTGTGCATATATATATATATATATATATATATATATATATATATATATATGCCTTTAAAAATGGTTAATCCAAGTCATGTGACTGATTTTAAGTGTTATATAAGGTGTGTGTATTTTGATGGTTGTTATACACCTGAAGAAGCTGTTTGTGAAAGCGCTTGTGTACCAATAAATTGTGTTGCAGCTGAGTGGAATCCAGATCTTTCTTTTGTTGTTGGAGAATTTTGAGTATACATTATTCTAAGCTGAAGTTGCTGTTTTGGAGTATATTTTTACTAAGCTGAAGCTGTTGTTCTGAAGCCTCACCTTTGCAGTTCATGGACTTTATGTTTACTTTGAGGAATTTAGTAATGAATAATGTTTCAAACCAGAAATTTGACTAAACCAGTATTAACAATGCCCATAAAAGCTTTCATTTTAGCACACCAATATTATTAAGTACCTTTTCTATCAAAAATCTAAATGGAATTAACACTTTACCTTTGAATATTAACATGCTAAATAACAAGAAAAAAAGAGAATATGTATTAACAATACTTCAGTCTTTTCAGTGGTATAGCACAGATTGACAAATCATTAATAACGGCCCAGGTAAGCTAGGTTCAATTAATGTCTCAGGTTTCTAAGGTACTGGCAGGGAGAAATAGGCATTCCCATCCTGAGGAAGGAGACCGGTTGCATGGGCATTCGCATCAGTGATTCCTGGTAGAGGCTGGAGATGCTGATGTAAGGGGTATAGTCCAAGAGGTGGAAATGTGGTGGACATGGTTGAGCTGCAGTAGAAGCAGGGTGACACACTGCATATCCCTACTGCATGCCCACCTCGTGGAAACAACCACATAGTCTGCAAAGAGAGGAGGTGGAATGGGTAGGCCAGAAAAAATTCAAAATTCCCCCAGCTGAAAGAGATGGCAAGTTTCTGTTGGACAGCCTTAGGTTCCAGCACACCTTCACATAAGACTGTGAGAGTAAGGATGGCTGGTAAGCTCTGTAACGGACAGGAAAAAGTCATAGAAGGCTCTAAGATGGAGCAGGTAAGCTAAAAAAGATCTCAAACAACTTCAGTGTTGTCAAACCTCAAGTACTTGTCTTTATAAGAAACGTATATTAATCATAATGATAAAGAAACTTGGACTTGTGTTAAATATGAAATCTTGGCATATTCCACATTCAAAACCAAAACGAGTTGAGTAATGATCTTATGGAAAATAATTAAATAATGCCAAATACACTATACAAATTTGAAGACAAGGATGGATTACTATCCATGGTTACTCTGCTATGTAATAATGGAATAGAGACCTTTGTTAACCTATATTGGTTTCCTGGAATAGATGCCAAAAACTGCAAAAAAAAAACAGATATCATCTTAAACAATATGAAAGGAAGTTTGTTGGATGAAATGTTCTTCTTTTCCCGGTTAGGGGTTGCCACAGTGGATCATCTGTCTGCTCATGATTGGCAGTGGAGTTTTACAGTGTTGAGTTGCCAGCCCGGCACCCAGCATTCCACAGAACACACGCACACCTAGGGCCAATCTAGAGTGTCCAATCCACCTACTGCATGTCTTTGGGATGTGGGAGGAAACCCACGTGACCACAGGGAGAACATGCAGACTCTGCACTGAAGGCACCCCAGCCGAAAATCGAACTGGAGAACCTCTTGCTGTGAGGCGGCCACGCTAACCACTGCACCACCGTGGCCGCCAGCTGTTGGATGAAATGTTAATTAGATAAATAGAAGAAAGTTCAACAACAGATCTATGATTAGTAGCTTCAGAAAATTCACTAAAAGGGTGGATTGAACTCTGAAATGTCAAAGATACATACACTTTAAAAGACAAAGAGTCATTAGAATATTTTCATTTCTCTTATATTTTTGGTGCTCAAACCAGAACTGTTTTGCCAAATGTAGTTATCATAAAGGAGACAAGTCTACACCTGATCTGATTAACTCATTAAATAAGACCTAACAGGGCATTATTTCATACAGAGCAGCATTAACCTTGAAAAAACTCACAACAGCATCCTAGTTGATGTATCCAAAAGGCTCACACAATTTAATAAAAAAGGACTAAAATACAATCTTGGTCTAACCAAATTAAAGACCTAAGAAATGCAAGAAACAACAGAATAAAAACTGACATAGATGAGGTCCTAGGTCAGCTTACTAATTGTTATAAGTCTTTAAATCAATCAAATATTGATTCAGTTTCTGCCTAAACGCAAATTTTAAAAGCTAGTCAACAAACTGCAAATTCCACTATATCTAAGGCAACCAAAAACAAAATATGAAAAACTATATTGTATACAGAAGTCTCTAGTAAGATTAGGTAGCTAAAAATAAATAAATCTATTATAGAGGGGGTGATTCCTCAAATATTTAAGCTATTACTCCAACAAATGAAATATTTTTTCCTCTCTTTTAGTGGTCATACAAAACTAACTGGATGTAATTCCGTCTTAGAAATACTTTTAATCACCCAAATCTTAAAAGAACTGAGGATGACAAAAAATGTTCAGACCATAGTGCAAATTCCTTATTAAATGTGGGTTATAAAATGGTTATGTCTATTTAAACAAAAGTATGAAAATAAATAATTAAGGAAACAATCAACGAAAGGTACCAGTAGGAGGTGTAAGAATAATCCACAAAGGAAACGTTAAACAGCAGTTGTCGGTTTATTACATAAACGCCCAAAAAATCCAATGCGTTTTCATCCACTAGACTTCATCAGATGTATCTACAAGACTATCAATTAAAACAGCTTTTATATCCTCCCCTCCGCACTTACATTGAATTAATTAAATAATGTATTAATTAATTATTGAATAATTGATGCCCCTATCTAGTCAATACTAATGCATCCACTTGGAAAAATTCATTACAAATGTGCTTTGAAAACATTACAAAATGTTACAAAATACTGATAAAACAAATTTTAAAAAATATTAAAAATATATGTATGTATATAAAAAAATATATAAAATGTATATACTCATTGCCTAAAAATTACATAAAGAGTTACATAAGAATAACATTTAAGAATGTGGTGAAATTTCATACTGAATGAATATAAGAGACTTCATATTGGATGAAAGCACCATCTATAAGAAATATTAGATAATAAATAATAATTGACCACTTTTTAATACCATACATTTACTAACTTTTATGTTCAATATATGAATAGAAATGAAAATAAATGTAAACATTCTTAATATAGTGGATATTTATTGTTAAAAAAGAGACATAATTAATTTATAAATTTTAGCTTGAACACATTTACAATTTAGCAGCCCTCATTCTTAATATAGGGGCAATAGAAATGTGTTTGTTAAGCCCAGGAAATATATTAGCTTCCAAAAGCAAGTGCCAATACACGTCTCTCACTTCTATCCTATTCTCCCATGGACCTCCCCTGGTGTCCTGTTGTACTAATTCTATCACAAAAAACCCACTTCACATTAGGACATACCAGGGTGTGTTTATATAAAACATTGTTACTATCTTCTATTCTTATTGCATTTAAATATTCATAAATTCTCCTTTTGAACTTTTGTGTGGTTTTACCAATATAAAACACACTACATTCCTTACATAAACCTAGGTAGACCAACCCTTCACTGTTACAGTTAGAAAAACTACTACTTCTAACTAAATAGTCCCTCCCCCGGATTCACGAATCCTCCGTGTAAGACTCAATAAGTCTTACTCGGAGGCTGCAGTTGAATGGTATCATGTCAGCGTGCCATGAATATTCATGAGGGCATGCTGACTCAACCGTAAGTCTTACACGGACCGTGTAGGAAAGCAGGGGGTGTGTCCGACTGCCGAGCAGTTTAAATGTCCACACCCCTGCAAGGGTTGGAAAAGTAAAATGAAAACACACAAGAGTGAGTCCACTCAAATGTCCTTGCACCCAACACCACACTCCCTGACATTGTAAACTCCCATCACTGTTATAAAAAGTAAAACATTAATTTTATTTTTTTTTAAATTTCCGAAATAGCTGCCCGTATTTGTGCGTGTGTGCGTGGGTGTGCCCATTGCTTAGCTGCAGTTAGCAATTCAGACACGGAACAGCATAAGAAAGAATGTTTATGCAAACCACACCAAATAGCAACAGCGTAATGGTCGAGCGTTTGCACAAAGAGGAGGCATTCACGGTTCTTGTCCCACCACTCCCCTTCTTATTTATGGTTTAAATCAGTATATGAAATAATACCTGACATATATGATTAAAATATTAGTAAAAAGCAGTGAAATGGCTTATGTATCAGTGAAGAAAATATATATTTTAAAGGATCCTGATATATAATTGGCCGCAGTTAAGCAGCGCTTTACCCAGCGCAATAGAGTTGCCCATAGTTAAATTGCACTTTAACCAGCACAATAGAGTTGCCCATAGTTAAATAGTGCTTTACCCAGCACAATAGAGTTGCCCAGAGTTAAATAGCACTTTACCCAGTGCAATAGAGTTGCCCATAGTTAAATTGCACTTTAACCAGCGCAATCTGTTTGCGCAGATGTGCGCACCGCGCCAACCAGGGCACCGTAGGGCAACGTGGAGCAACATAGAGCAAAGTTGCTTAAACACAGCCACACCTCCTAGCCTGTCTGGACAGTATTAAAATAAAAGGAATGACAAAGTTCAAACCCAGAACTCTGTGCACCATAATCAAAGTACTGAACCACTAAGCCATGACAGCTTAGGAGAAACAGCCACTGTTAACATACATGTACTTAGAAATGGTAGATTAACCATTACTAAGCAGGTCTGCAGTCAGCCGAGAATTTTCAAAAATGGCCAATCACAACAAAGTGCGGGAAATGCGGCATATATAAGCCCCATAGGCGGGAATACTCGCCATAACTGATTGTAGCTCACATCTGCAGTTAGAATGGCTGGTGCTGGAGAGGGTACACGCTTCCGAGCGCAACGTTGGGGCATTGAGGAGTTGAAATACATGGTTTGGCTCCTTGTCCACCATCATGAGTCAAGACTCCTGCAGGGCCAGTTCCAAGGGATGGAGTACAAGGCAGAGGCTTGGAACCGGTTAGCTCATGACCTCACCAGTGCCACAGGCATTGCTCGGACTGGTGAGCAGGTCTGTCACCACCATGCAGACCTGAAGAGATGGAAGCAGGACCACCTGAACCAATGGATACAGGAGGCCCGTGGGATGCAAGATGCCCCACAACTGAGTAGGTAGCCATGGAATGCAGTATGTAAGAATTGATAATTGATTCTGTATAATGGATAGGTATGTCTTAATATCCCTTCATTTACTTCACAGCTGCAGGTGACCGTGCTGCGAATCAGCAAGCCTATGCAGATAGGCTGCTAAGGCTGTGCCACCAGGCAGGTTAGTCATTATTCTGCATGTATTATTATATAAAATAGGGGAGAGAGCATGAAAGAAAGTGTTGTAGTCCAATAATACAGCCATAAAATGCACTGAATAAGTCTTTTGCATGTACTGTCATATAAAAAAGTCAGAGAGCCAGAAAAACAGAGTGTAGTAACCCATTAAGAAAGGTAAAATATGTCCGGAATAATATCTCTGCAGGTATTGTCATATAAAATAAGTGAGTGAGCCTGAAAAAGAGTGTTCTAACCTATTAATAAAGGTATAATATGTCTTGAATATGTCTTCCATATGCACTGTTATATCAAATAAAGGAGCGAGCCTGGTGAAAGGTGTGTAATGTAATTAATAAAGGTATAAAACCCAGAGTGTGTCTGTGTCACTTACTTTGAAATGTTGTTGCACCCTTGCATTATACAAATAGTACTGTTTTATTAAATGCTGGCAACCCAGAGTTGTGCAGTCCCATCTAAAGTGGGTGATGGAAGTGCTAGTAGCTGTGAAGCATAAATACAGTCCTCAACAGTCACTTACTGGCTGGCATACATAAGTAAATCTGGCACACGTGTAGCATGTTAATTTGTTCCCCAGAAATGTGAGTGTGCTTCAAGAAATGCAGGGTTCTGTACAAATTGAAGTGAAAATGTCATGTGAAAACATCCAGATATGTAGATAAAGAAATATAAATGAAATCAAGAAATATGTAGAAGTAACATCTGCATTATGGACAGTTAGTATGTCAGATATAGGTCAGGTATATATTGAACTAGCCAAACCCATTACACAACCTAATGCATGTTGGCAAGTGTAATAATACATGTAGGGGATATACACTTGCAGTCACTAGGAATGTAGTGTAGACTAAAAGTACTTATAAGATGTTAATTGAGGTTTCTTTCTACACCCTACTGTATGTGCATAAACCATGCAATTCCACACCTCAATGGGTATGTGTAATCTCAAATATTTGTTGGGACATATGTCCTATTGTTCTATAAAAATTTGCATTCACTTTGATGCATGTGCCCTGTTCAAACACCACAATCATGGTGGCCTGTTGCTACCAATCATCCCTGCATGCTGTTGGAATATCCACTGTCGTTCAATATATGCATGTGTTATGCTTGCTGTTCAACTGTTGGAACCCTGGTGTGTTGGGTTAATGGAAATATTACTGCATGCTGTTACAACTAATCTGAAATGCTGTTGTTTATGTTGTAATTAAACACACCTAATCACAGAACGTATGGGAAGGCCGGTCCCAGCGGACCCACCTGTCCCTCCTCAGCTGGCGAGTGCACCTGGCACCAGCAGGTCCGGTGCCCAGCCTGGGCTCCCCTCCTCCATTGGTCCTGTGCCACCTTTGGGTGGAAGCACTGCAGGGGATGGGGCTCATCCCCCCCCGTGCAAGTGTGGGTGGAGAAGGGCCACCTGTCACCCTTCGAAGGGTCCAGGCTGTGGTGCGTAGGGAGATCCAGCGTTCAGTCGCTGATCCCCTATGCCAGCTCGAGGCGAGAGTGGTGCATCTCACGGGTGAGCCTGCCCGTCCTATGCAGCCCCCAGCACAGCCACCCTCGGGGATGTGAAGGTGCAGTGGTGACTGCCCATGGGTGAGGATCTCAGTTCCACTGTTACCATCTGTGGGCTCATGGGCTTGTGATTTCCAAACATCAGTCCCCGTCAATTGTGTTCACCCACCCCATGTGTCATACACCGCCCCTGTAGGCGTCTTGTTTGTCTTGTCTGTTAACCTTCCCAACCTACCTCCCCAAACATACCTACTTCCTCTACCTCACTTTCCACTCTCACCTGAAAAAAAAAAAAAAAGGACAATCTGTACCCACAAAAAAGTGATGTCCCATACATAGCTGCCTATTTCGCACACATGTCCGCTGGACATGTAAACTGATAATTATAATTGGCAGTACAACAAACTTTGTTGTCTTCACCCCTCTCCCAGAGGTGGAAGGTTTCACATATCACTCCAAATTTATTGCATATGCACAGCTGTTGCTGGTAAAGAAATGGGCAGCTATGGACCTTCCCTACACCCGTTCTGCACATCCCGAGCTTGTTTACCTACTGTCTGTCCCTCTTTGTGCCCCCTTTTTCACCACTGTCTTATCTCCCCATTTTCTTTTCTTTAAAAGAAATGAGTGTGGGGGTTAGCGGGAGTAAGCACTTTTAAGCAGTAGTAAGTGGGTTTAAGTGAGTGTGCACATGCGTGCGCTTAGCTAAGCATCACAGAAACCCGTGCAAACCCACTTACAACTGCTTAAAAGTGCCTTAGTCACTCTATGTCAGGGACCTTGTTCTGCTCAGCAGCAAAACAAAAAACCTCTGCTAGTCTGGAACCCCAGACCATTGACACAATAGACTGCATGAATTACCACTAAACCACAGCAGATATATAAATAACTTGGTGCTGAAATAAATACATCATGCATTACAATGAGGGAATGTAAATGGAAATTAGGAATGGCATAACCCAAATCCTGTTCTGTTGGCCTGTACCAGCAGTTGTTGTAGAATTGCATGACATGGCTGTGAAAAGAGAACCAGCCATTCTAGCAGGGAATAATGTTACAGTAGCACCTTACAAACACCACACAGTATCAGACCAGGATAAACACTGGCAAAGTTGAATAGGGCAGAGGCCAGACTCCCAAACAGTGACTGCTTTACAGGGATGTCCCTGATTTGTAAACAAATGTTAAATGGGCCCCTCTGAATTACTCTGAAAAGTACTAACATTAGGCAGAAAAGTGGGGAATCACACCTAATGAATAATGTCAATAGGTGAGAGTAGACACTGCTTGCACGTCAAAAAAGGTGTAGTAATACATATGCTCTGATTTCCAAGAAAGTCCCAACTGCAATATGTCTTTAATATATTGCAGGTGTATCTCACTTATATGTACCTTTCACTGAGGCCATTCAAATATATACCTGAGAGTATCTGAGGCCTGGCAAAGGCAGAAACACACAGGCATATCAGCATTCCTGCTGTTACACACTCTGCAAATAGCTTTGGAAGGAGTTCCACAAGCATGCCCTTATGTAGGAGTACAACACAGAAATATCACAGGATGTAGCCATGAACTGCTAGCAACCAACTGTGACAATGCCACTGTGCCAGTGCTGAAAAGACTGGTGTGGTGCACAGACAAAGAATAATATGCTAACCTCTAGCTACCATCTGGATATGTCCACAGGTAGGAGCTATGCAGACAGACTACTTGCCTTGATAGACTAACAGGTACACAGTAAACCTGTATGTTCAGCAAGATAAACCTCACACGATAATTAAAAATGCTCTTTGCAGTTCTGCACCCCTACCCAAAGGTACGACATACCTGTGTATTCAGGCAAAAACAAGGGTGTAGGTAGGCATACTCAGTACTGAAATATGTCCAGTTGTGTTGAGCAGCCTGTACTAATGTCAACACAAACAAACCACAAACTGTTCAGAAGTGAGTAACTTAATAATTACAGTATAGCAGTACACAAACAGTGCATGTGCCACAGGAATACATTGCAATAACCACATTTGTATGGCAGTTAATTGTCTAATTCAGAAAGAAAGCACATACTTCCATGTATCCTGTGTTAGCATTTGGAGGGGTGAGTACATGTCTACACTGAGAAGTGTGTACTGGAAGCAGCAACATTCAGGTTTGAGTACAACATGCATATCACTGGCTACAACCCTAGCTTCAGATAAGAGACAAATGCCAACCTTCTGACTGACACAACGGTGTCCAGAGCAAACAAGCATGGGCCCCACCTTGAAAAGCTGAAAGGGCTATGCCTACCTAACCTAGCATTTTATAGCAGTGGGCTACAATCACAGTGAGTACTGCAATCACCACACAGCAGGCTGCATGCAATTACTGAATGGTGGGCAGCAATTGGTGCAGAGGCTGTCACATGCACATGTGCAGATACCTAGAAAAGCAGGCTGTACCTGCTGTCCACACTTGCAATAATATCATTGCAGGAATAGGGAGATAGAGAGCGAGAGCGAGAGAGAAACAGAGACACAGACAGAGACACAGAGAAAAGAGACAGGAACAGAAACAGACAGAGAAATCTCAAAACAAACAACCAAAAAAAAAAAAAAAAATAACAACAGACAGAGCAGGGAAAACAAAGGTAAGGTATTAAGGCATGTAACTCATATGTATGTGCCGGCATGTAGTAGATGTTCCTGAAGAGTACTCTACACACTGCAAATCATCCATATGTGGCAGCAGTACGTATCTATCTGTATCTGCACATGTGCATAGGGCAAGGGACATACTGCAACTGTTAGTGAAGGGTGGACACATATAAGTCGTTGAAGGTTGTTATGTGCATATATCTATGTAGGTCGTAGTGTGAGGCATAGAAAACAGCATGCAGTGCTGATATATGTCATGTGGTGGTTAAACGCTGTGGGACTGATTTGTCAGATCTGCTGTGTTACAGCCAATGAGGCCTGCTAAAGCTACATGAGCTGAGGACACCAAAATGCATTCTGCACAACACTGTGCAATATAATCACATAACTGTACATCCCACAACTGTCGCATAAGTGATATCCCCACCATGAAAGGTGGACTGTACATGTGCCTATATGTACATCCATATGTACAGCAATGGATGTGAACATGTATGTGTATGGATATGTATATATATATATATATATATATATATATATATATATATATATATATATATATATATATATATATATATATATATATATATATATATATATATATATATAGAGAGAGAGAGAGAGACAGGGTCATATGTACTGCAACAGGTGTGTGGTGATCAAGGCATGGACTGTAGACAAGTGCCGATACTGCAGTGCCATTCCTCCTTTCCAAAACACTGTACCCATTAACTACCACATAGGTAGAAATCTACCTAACACTGAAGGTGTGATAAGAGAACATGGGACACAGGTGGACAGTAGCCTCCCCTTTGATAAAGACAGTGCCACACTAGACTTGTAATCTGTCTATGTGGTATGTGTCATGACAACAGGTGTGCATGTAGGGATATATAGGTCAGTGTTCCCCTCTACTCATCACAATGTCCCATGTGGTATGTACCTCACATGACAACTACAGCAAGTGAAAAGGCCACAGACATACCTCACAAAGGGTAATACTGGCCTCAAACAGATGCCCTATGCAGACTGACTCACAAAACCACAGCTAGACTGTATTGCATACTGCCCACACAGAGGTGACCTCTGCCGGACATACAGAGGTATGTCAGACCCATAGCTGTGGGACAACCACCATGGCAACATATCACAATCCCTCAGGGCTACATGCTCTACGGCCCTAAATCTCATCAGCTCACTAAACAGCACATGCTGGAGGGATAGGTTCCTATCTCAGAGATATGCCATACTCTGGAATAGACCACCTAGCAATAGCAAACTAGGCTCCTCATTAGCAGTTGTCATAAATACCCCTGATGATTGTTTGGGAGATTGGTAATACACCCCAGGAATCCCCTCTGTGGTTCTGGTTGACAGGGGCAGGTGAAATCAAAGTACATGTGTGGCAAAGGCCAGGGTAGCATATGGCTAGGCTGCTGTAGGCCCTAGGGCCAATAGCATTTCACCTACCTATGACACTATGCACTCACACATGTACTCAATGCAATACCTGCTATGTGAGGTTGAATAAGTGTAACGCTGAATGTGTGCAAGGTCTGTAAAGGTGTGATAGCATAGTGTGAAGTTGTATCTGACATGGTAGTGTCTATCCTAGCTGTGAGGCCAGCAAAAGATGTGTATGTTATTGTTAGGCAGACATAGTACTATGGCATATGATGTGACGTAGTTCCTTGTTGAAGACTGTGGTGTCCCATTGTAGGCTAAAGCAATACATGTATGCTTAGTGAGTGGTACTGCTGGTGAATCCGACTCCCATATGAACTGTAGTACTACCTGAAGCTGTAGGCCTAAACAGCACAGTATGGTGTGTGTTCACATTGCTTGGAAACAATGTCTTGTATGTTTCCTGTAGTCTGCACAGAAGTAGTGGCACACAGTACTGTATGGTACACAGGTAAAGCTCATCTGTGTTGGCATACAGTGGTGTGTTGCATGTTTGTCTGATGTGTGTGTAATTATGCCTGTACCATGGCCGCAATCATATGTGTGTTACAGGGTATACATGTGTATCTAGCAACATATATACTCTGTTACAGCAGTATGCCACCTATATTAACAACTGTCCACATATGTTAGGTAGGGCTATGGCATCAACGACTAGGGTGGTTTACTGGCACTACTGTAACTGTACTTTACATTCATTGCAATAGATGACATATTTGTTCGTGCATTAGCGTGATATATACCCCTGTGGTGAGGTTGTGCATTGTGTCACAAACAGTGTGCCGGGTACTGTTGTATAGTGGTTTGATATATAGAGTGTGCCAGGCACTGTTAGTCAGTTTTGGCCTGAGAACCAATATGTGGTATTGAACGTGTGAATCCTCTGACAGACAAACGGATGGTATATATGGCAGTGAAGTGATATCTGTGGTTAAGGGTGTAAAGTGTGCCACAGGACTCGCTCACACATATTGTTCATTTCTCTTTCAGCCTGATGGCCCACCAATGTAACCCTTCTTACACAGCAGAGGAGGAAGAGGTGATCCAGCAAAGCCTGGTGCAGCACTACACACTGTTGATTTCCAGAAGCAGCCAGCACCAGCATGAGTGGACTGCACTGTGGCAAGATCTTATTCGTCGGGTAAATGACATAGGCATGCAAAATTGGACATATGAGCAGGTACGCCATCACTGCAGTGATTTAATTAGACATGTCCGGCAGCGTGCCTCTGATATCCAGAGACAACAGCTTGCCACAGGTGGTGGGGTGGCCATTCACCCCCCTCACCAGAGTGGAGGAGCTGCTCCTAAGCGTGGTGGCTCCTGGACAACAACAGCAACTCCCACACACATGTGTCATCATGGAGGCCGGAGCCACCCAGCATGTTCACATGGAACGTGCAGGAAACATGCCCTATCTGTAGACTACAGTTACCTGTATTGTTATATTATGTCTACGTGAGATGTGTACTGTGTGTTTAGCAGTTGTGCTGCCTAGTGTTGTGCAATACTGATATTTGGAATATTATCTGTACACCTGTGACTGTCGACTGTTGTTCTACTGTAGTTTAGCAAACCCACAGTAGCAATGCCACAGGTGTGGCCATTGACGAACTCTCTCATATTCTCATAGGTCCCTCTGGTGTGACAGCAAGGCAGACGATCCATGCTGGTGAGTGTGGTATAACTGCAATGTTGGTAATGAAACGTGCATGTCATAGGTGAGGTGTAGGCCATGTACATGTAGCACACCTACACATAATGCATGATATGCATGTTTGCTGTAAGACATTGCACAGCAAAGTAATGTCAGTAGCTGCCTCAATGACATGCAATACACGGAGCATCAGAAAAGTTGTGGCATCACCATACTGCACATTGGATAGGCATAGTTGCTACAACTGTACACAATATAACACGTTTATCATACGCAGTACACCTCAACATGCTACATATGGCATTACCACACACCTGCTGTAAGGGCACACTTCAGTATCCCACATGTCATCCACACACAGATGATAAACCTCAGGGGTAGAGGCCTATCATGGGGCTGTGCAACACTCTTCAACACAGTCATGTTAGGCAATGCTCCCTATTGGGCATCCACACACCCATGTACAAAGTGGCTGTGTAATTGTGAACGTAGCCACGGCACTGCAGTACAGGTACAGCATGCTAGGCGGTGGTCTGTCACACATTAGTAGCTGTGAGTGACCACTTGATGCATGATGATGATGGCTCATGGTACTACACCCCATCCAGTTACAGTGACCACAGTACTACACGTACAGTCATTGCTTTGCACCTCAATGTTGTGTGTGTGCAAACATATGCACCTATACATGATATGCATAGCATGTTGTGTGTGCGCTTACATATGCCAGTATACACAATATGCATAGCAGTCGCCATCTGTACAAAGTGACACATATATCTCCTGGAATGCTATTGGGTGTATAGGTCACATGACACACATTGGGTATGTGTGGTGTTTAATGTTGCATAGGTTCATAGGTTCATACTAGGCTATCTGCCCTAGGGCATTTATAAGCCTAGCCAGAATGCGTTTGGCTTTCGCCACCCATTTTAAATTTATTTTGCTATGCCCTTTTTCGAGGTTAGTATACTGTGCCTCTGTCTAACAGTGACACAGAAGTGATACCCAGGGTAAACCTACAATCTCCCATCCACTCATCAAGATTCCTCTTGAAGAGAGTCAGTGAGAGACTCTGCCTAACCTGGACTGGGATTTTATTCCAGAGTGAAGGGAGCCTCTGGGTTATGAATCTGTCCCTCCAGCATGTCCTATTTATTTCAGTGCTGAGGTTCAAGTCTCGAGCGTGTAGCTCGATGGGATTTGGATTTTCTGAGGTGCAGCATGTCCATTAATTCTGGGTTGGACATGGCTTTATACGTCAGGCACAGATCGCCTCTGAACAGGTGGTATGCCACTGAGTAGAGCTGGAGTTTCTTTAACCGGGCAGCATATGGCATCTGTTTGAGCCCTTTGATCCACTTGGTGAGGTACTTTGGGGTCTTTCCAGTTGCTGCAGGTGTCTGGTAAGGTACATCCCAAAAGGGCATTGTACTCAATTATGGGCCTGATGAGGGATGAGTAAAGAGGCACGATGACCTCCCCTGATCTAGATGTGAATCCCTTCATGATTAGGTGGGCTATATAAAATGTTTTGCTAACCACTTTGGCCACGTGGTTGTTAAATGAGAGATTGCTATCAACTTGGGTCCCCAGGTCCCTAATTACTTCTTCTGTACTTAATGGATTACCACCTATGTGGTAATTTGTGGGCACTGTTTTTGCCAAAGGGGATGACTATACACTTTTGGCATTTAGCTTGATGCCATGGCTCTGGCACCAGTTGTCTGTTTCTATGAGGCCCTTTGGAGGATGCTTGTGTCGGCTGGAGAGTCGATTATGGCGCCCAGTTTGCAGTCATCTGTGAACTTGGTCAGCCACAGTCCTTCCGTGTTGGCCTGTACCTCCGAGAAATATATACTGAACAAGAGAGGTCCCAGGACTGAGCCTTGTGGGACACCACTTGTAACTGGTTGGAGTCTGACATGGCTCCAGCAATTCTAACCATGTGGGTTCTGTCCTTGAGCCAGTTTGCAATCCATCTAGTGACATAGGGGTTTATATTTAAGCTGGTGAGCTTGTCTATAATGCCAGTGGGGTATTGTATCGAAGGCTTTTGCAAGGTCCAGGTAGGCTGTGTGGACCACCTTCCCCTCATCAAAGGCCTTGGTGACTGTTTCAAAGAAATCAACCAGGTTTAAGAGGCAGGATCTGCCCTTAACAAAGCCGAACTGGGTAGGATCCAGTGTCTGTAGGTCCCCAATATCTTTATTTATGAGGCCCATGATGATCCTTTCCATAGCTTTGCAGACCAAGCTAGTCAGGCTTATGGGGCGATAGTTTCCAGGATCTGTTGAGGCACCACCTTTATGGAGAGGGACCACTGTTGCTGTACGCCACTCTTTGGGCACATATCCTGTAGTAAGGCTGAGATTGAATAGTAGTTTTATGTTTGGGTTTAGCTCTTCTTTGGAGTTCATGTAGGACACAGCCCGGGACACCGTCTGGTCCCATTGATGCTGTGTTTTTTGCTTTGGAGAGGGAGGCTCCTATCTGAGCATCTGAGATGTCAGGGGGGCAGCACTCTGCTGGGATAGATATTTGCCCTTTTGGTGGGGAAGGGGGGGGAGAAGTTTGCGCTGAACCTGTCAGCTAGGATGTTGGCAATGTCTGTGGGTTCTGTGTATTTTTTGTCATTTTGGACTAATTCTGAGCATATCTGGGAATTACCACCCAGGTTCCTAACAAAACTAAAGAAAGCCTTGTGATTATCCTTAGTGTCCTGTGCAATTTTTCTCTCAAAGCTGGCCTTAGACGATTTTATGAGTGCCCGTAGTTTTTTGCTAATACTGATCAGTGATGCCTTCCCTTTTTGGGATTTTGCTCTATCATTTAGTAGCTTCCTCCTTCTATTGTATAGTTTGTTTATGGCTGGGGTCCACCAGACAGGACGTCTGCCTTTGGAGGATTGGGTCTTGGTTTTATTTGGGATCGCATGCCATGTCATGGCTGGCACCGACATATCTGCAATATGTCCCACACTCACCATAACCACTGTACAATGGGCATGTCGAGCATTTGGATTCCTTCACATCTACATGCACCACTCATCCCGTGTGTGTACACAGCATGCATGTGCTACACCTGTGCCCAGTATTATCTGCTATGGACACAGACACTGTAATCAGACATGGAAATCTATGTGTCACACAGATAACACATGCAGCGATGGTATATATACCTGTGAGTGATGGTGCACAGGACATTGCAGAGCTGATAATACTTGCACAGCAATGTTGTGTCCAGGTACACATTGTGTTCCAGGGTGTAGTCAATCACTGAACAACTACACACATGCATCAAAGCCATGTATACTGTCATGAAATAGGGCCATCTACACTCGCACTGCATGGTCTTGAGCAACACATATTCTGCATGCTGACACGTGTGAGGTGACTGTTTGCCTTGTGATACTGTCACCCACTTTCACCCACTATTGAGTATGTGTTGGATTGCTGGTGTGTGTGTGTATCTGCTGTAGTGAGGAGTGTATTTGTGTGCATGTGTTCATGTGTGCATGTGTTCATATGTTCATGTGTGCATGTGTTCATGTGTACATGTGTGCATGTGTGCACATGTTCATGTGTGCATGTGTGCATGTGTGCTAACATCATGTACAGATTGTAAAGTGTGTTTCCTGTCTTCCTCTCACAGGTGCTGAGTTTGGGGTGGCTGAATGCAGCAGGGAACCTGAAGTCACTGCCACAAATAGTGGAGATGATGAGACATGTACTGTGGCACAGGCAGGTTTGACAGGGTCTGTCATTGGTCTACCAATTGACAGTACACGGCATTCAACCCCATCTATGTGCACACTCATACTGCCAATACATCCCTCATCACCACTGGCCTTAGCCGAGGGACAGCATACAGTTGGCATTGACCAGGATACTGTGGTACCTATGGCACTTGCATCCCCTCACAGCAGCCATACCCGGATTCCTGGAACAGTACCACATAGGCGGATTTCCAGGGGTTCTCGGGGGAGCACCACTGGTCGTATTGACCCTGGCAGACATGCCCTCACAGGTCTTACAACCACGACTATGTTCTGGGCTGTAATGCAGGCACAGGCTCATATGGAATGGTACACCAGACAGGGACTAAGGGCGCAGAGGGCCCATTACACTGCTATCAATGACAGCATCCATGACCTTGCCGGTGCCATCCGGAATTACACCGAGGTCATTGATAGACGTTGGGGGGAGACAGTAGATGCCCTCCATAATGTGTTTTCCATGAGCCAGGACCATGCAGGATGGGTGAGACATCGACGCGGACGCATGCCAGCAACATCAACAGCTGGCAGTTGTCGCAGATGGCCCACAGATTACAGCTGCTCCCATAGTGGCAGTACCAGCCCCAGCAATGCTGGGGCTGGCCTGTCGATTGACCGTCCTAGTAGACCACGTGCACGTGGCTCTGGCCAGTCCCAGCAGGGACATGGGTCCACTCAACATACTTCTGCCTCTGATGATAGTACCCAGTCAGGGTTGGTACCCGATACTGTCCATAGCACCCCTGCCAGGCACAGGTACTGTGTCCGTGACCAGAGTCAGTGATCTGTACAGCCTGGCAGGTACAGTTTGTGGCTGTCCCACAACCTCCCATATATGGCAGCCACATTGTGAAGCTGTGTGCATTAACCAAACAACTAGGGCTCATACATACACACACACATTACATCAACATTGGCCCATGCTATACTGTTGTCCCTCACACACACACGCACACACAGACATGTCGACTGGATGGGTCAATGTCGGGCTCTGGCAAACCAACAACACACCCTGTGCATATGATGACACCTGTGCCACTTCCTGTCATCTGTAACATTGATGCAGGAACAGACTGACATGGTGCTGATGCACAGGGTGACATTATATTAGTGTAGCAATATTAGCAAGTTGTCAACAGGAAAGTGTAATTATATCCTTGTAAGTATTTCTGAGCAGGCATGATGCATCAAAGCTCTGATTGTCAATGTAGCATTGTTTACACCAGTGTTAGGTCTGAGTATGTATCGTCCGGCCATGTGCCACTTGGCTGAAGTGTAGAGTGTTGCCAGCATGTGTTAATGAGTGGACAGTATGTGTGTGATGTGTGCAGTACAGATTAGTAGGTGTACATCTGTGAACATGGTGGGTGCGCACTGTCTGCATGTACATGCATAGCGGACACATGGGACGTGTGACATACCCTGTTTTACACATTGTTAACATCTCATAGTATCTCTCGATGGCCAGTATGCATTCTACTACAGATATGTACTAACATGGGTGCACATGTGTATATGACATGGGTTGACACTATGCTGTGGGTGATACTGTTCATATCTGTCAATGTTTTGCATTCTGGTAGTATACACAACCTCAACAGCATGACTATAACCAATCATTAGATGATGTCCTGACAACTGACACACAGTTGTGGGGAACACAGTAACAGTGGGATCCTTCCGGTACTATACTATAACAGTAAGCAGTGGTATTGACCGCCACCCATTCCTGGGACCACACCTGTTTGGCATATAGGCCTCTTAGGTACATGCATACACACTAGGGATATGTCCATCCACATCTGGAAATACATGCATTGGCCTACAATGCATTCTCTGGATGGGACACATATCCTACACAAGGGTATGATACAGACAGATACCTGTTGTCTGACACATGCTGTATTGCACTAAGCCGACTATGGCATAGTCATCCACATTTACTATACATACTATCCCGACAGTACCACATAGGTGGTAGCCCCCAACATGTATGTTGGGTACCAATGTGTACCTACAGCCACATGTTATGCCATCTGTCCCTTGGTATCCACATATCCAGAGGTATTGTGGAGTCCCTCGGCGTATCACATAAGACATTAGGGGCCTGAATGCATATCCACAAGGCTGTTGTACACCTATAATGACTTTCCATTATTGCCACTCATTGTTGTGTATGAACATGTCTGACATATACCCCAGGCATGTACCCTCACTCACACTACTCTATAGTAACTGTCATGGGTGTGTGTGACACAGATGACCTTGGCCACAGATCACTACAGTGGCCGGCCTTGTCACATACATACATATGTGACCTACGATCTGAGAAGCAGTGGCACAATCTGTGAAAGGAAACAAATGTATTCATGTAGTATGCAGACTTCACACCTATGTACTAATTGAGGTCACATGTACATATATTTATTTGCCACACAGATACCTGATGTGTGCAATGCACATACTTTTTAATCCTGATATGTCATAGCATAGTAAAAGCAAAACCCATACCGCTTTGACCAACAGTGTCTCACACAAACACCCACACGCTCAGCAATTGCAGGTTTCAAACCCCTACCTAACTATGTTATGACACTATAGAGATACACATTAACACAGCGCGCTATACGCTTTATTGGGTGATTTGTTTTCTCCTGCTATATTTGTAGGATTCTGACATCATCAGACTTTCCAAAGAGGAATGTACCTCTTGTAATGTGTTTTCCCAGTCACCAAAAAGGGAACTCCTCTCAAAGGAAATCGCACACATACACCCCCCCGACACACAGTCAGCAATTGCAGGATTCAAACCCCTATTAACTATGTTATGATACTAGAAAGATACGCATTAACACAATGCGCTATATGCCTTACTGGGTGGTTTCTTTTCTCCTGCTATATTTGTAGGATGCTGACATCATCAGACTGGACATGGTAATGTGTGCACACTTTGTTTTATGCAATCCCAGGAATGAGCCATGTGGGTCAGCAGGTGTCAACAGCTTGAACAGGACCACATAATTCTTAGCTTGTGTTATCTATCTGTGGACAAGCTGACATTCCTTCATATGTCAACACATATTTATGCACAGATTGTTGGTTTTGTAGATACGACATGTATCTGGGATGTTGATAAAGGGCTATTCAAAGTCTATGTGAGACATGTGTAGCTCCGTTCAGTGATGTATGTCCTGGGTGGCTGCCTTGCAAACAGTCTAGCATGTTTGGGAACCATGATCTGCACATGAACATACCACAGTTGGTAGGGTTGTGTGTTTGTCAGCTTCCAATAGCTCTTTTTATGACTTCAACCATGATGGACTCCATGGCCTTGCAAATCAGACTTCATAGGCTTACTGGACTATACTTCCCATGGTGTGTTGTGGGGAGAGCCATATGTTGCTGTAACACATTCAACGGTTCCAGGTCCTGTGGAGAGGGTGAGGCTCAACAGACTGTTCAGGTGCAGGGTCTATTTGTTCTGTAGTTCATTCATGACACATATAGGGAAACAATGTAATCCAATTGCTGCCATGCTTTCGGCTTTGGGGGGAGCTGTTCACCCATTCTACATGTGATATCTCCAATTATGATGATAGTGACTTTCGTTAGTGGGAGGTAGGTATGTATATATGGGCCTGTCTGACAGGATGTCGGCATTGTCAGTCAGGTACAGCTGGCCCTGACTCAGGACATATATGAGTGTACATTGCTATTTATGACATAGCTGAAGGAGGTGTCATGATTCCGTCTGGACTCCTTCGCAGCTACTCTTTACAAAACACCGACAAACTTGAGCACTAATCCCTGTTATACTCTTTTACACACTTAACACCCTACTGATCCTTTGTGATCAGTCTACAGAGTATGTCATCATAATATCCTGGCATGTCCATGGGTCGGTTTTGTGTGTACTCTCCAGTCCAGCTGGTGAATATTGTGATTTTGACACAATGTCACAACTGCCTCATGTACACAGACAACCCTCTCCTCCTCCCAACAAACTCAGATATATGTGAGAGATGCAACTATATAGACATACAGGAGGGAGGCTGAGCTCTCTTGACCCATGACTGGCACAGTCTATCAGGTGGTGAAGGTAACCACACACACCACATATCAGTCTCACATAAACCTATAGCTACAGCAATCAAACCACATTATCACACATAAACATACTCGGAGGCTCTAAATAAACTCTGCCTAAGCAGCAGAGACCTCCAAAGCAGATACACAAACAACTGCTACCACACTACAATACCCACATATCACATAGTTCACAATGTCAGTGTGCCACACAGTCACTGCCCTTCGGGCTAAGCAACACACCTAATACACTTGTAATAGGTGACACATTGTCAGACACACTGACGTCCCACTCACCAGGCTGAACAAGGGGATGGTCACTTTGAGCTGTTTGTCAGGTGCCAGGATCCACCACATAACACATGCACTCAGGTCACTCCACAGCAAGTACAGAAATGGCTCCATCATTGTCCATGCTGGTGTGTAAAACCTCAGATATTCCTCCCTGGACCACATGACATGATACATAGAGGAACTCTCTGATCATGTAGGCCAGTATGACCCTGGCCTTGTGTAGCATCTTACACTCACCAAGTATGATGTCACAGTATACAGACAAATGTATCACATTTAACAGTTGGCTAACATATTGGTGTCATTCAAAGGGGATCCAGTGTCTGTCCGCCTGGGGTGACATGCTCGACATGCCACGTAGCTTCTCTATGGACAGCTTGCACCTGTCACCCTTGGACTTTCGAATACTGGCTAAGGCTCTTGCTACCACCATAGTGCCTTTTTTAAGCAGGCCTCAAAAGACAAACCCACCTCCATAGACATTATAGAGTAAATGAAACTAAGGGTAATGCTGCTCAACACCAGATGTGTTACCCTCAAATTGCGCCCACTCAGGACTCTCCTCAGTATGGAGAATAGCGATATCTGTGCACTAACAGATGTCTGGTTCAGGCTCACAAATGCACAACAGCACTACCAGGTTATATTTCATAACATGCTTTCTGACCACAAGACTCGGAACAACACAAATAGGGGGAGTATCCATATACATCACAGATACACACACCTCCAGATTAGTAGCACTGCACGAAGCATCGCAGACCATACATATGCAACTAACATTGTGCAAAACTGCCTTTCAGTTTGTTGCCTGCTACAGACCACCCTCCCAAACTCAGGAACCACACTCGGCTTTCCTGGGAACAATGGAGAATATGAAGGTCTCCCCAGACACCATTATATTGGGTGACTTCAAATACCCAAACATTGACTGCGGATACTACTCAAGCCCCAACACCCTCGCCCAACAGTCTCTACTATTTGTAAACTCATATGCTATGGCACAACCGCTCACCACACCCACAAGAGGGGAAAACATATTGGACCTGATCATCACCAACACGGGGACTCTATGTACCACACCAGCAATATACCCCTCATTGGTAAGGTCAGAACATACATTTATCTCACTGGACATCCATATCCCATCCCCACACCCATCCTGGGTAATCTTGGTGAACTTCTCATAAGCAAACATCTCACTTCACCAAAGCAAGGTGGTATCCTTCAGAGACCCTGGGACAGTGGTAAATATGGCTCAGACTACTGAATCCTTTACATACACATTCTATGGACACCTAGTGGACTGCATGGATTGTGCTATCCCAAATAACAACAAGACTCACTCCTCCAATGGCAGGGGACCTGTCTGGTAGACCCCGGCCATTAATAAGCTATACAACGAAAGGAGGAAGCTACTACATGATAGAGCACAATCCCAGACAGGGAAGGCATCTGTGATCTGTACTAGCAGACAGCTACGATCACTCATGAATTTATCTAAGGCCCGCTTCTAACGGACAATTGCACCAGACACGTAGGACAATCACAGGGCCTTCTTCAGTTATGTCAGGAACCTGGGTGGACACTCACTGATATGCTGTGAGTTACTGCATACTGACTAAACATACCCTGAACCCACTGACATTGCCAACATCCTGGCAAACAGGTTCAGTGCAGATGTCTCCCCACCCATCCCTCCTAAGGAGCAACTATCCATCCCAACAGAGTGTAACCTCCCTGACATCACAAATTAATAGGTGAGTGCTGCCCTCCCCAAAGCAGACAACACAGCATCAATGGGACCAGACAGTGTCCCTGCCTGCATCTTACACGAGCTTCATGACAGACGTAACCCTCACATTAAGTCACTGTTCAATATCGGAGTTACTACAGGATATGTACCCAAGGAATGGCGTACAGTGACAGTGGTCCCACTCCACAGAGTTGGTGCCACAATGGACCACAGACAATATCGCCCTATAAGCCTAACTAGCCTGTTCTTCATAGCTATGGAGCGTATTGTCATGGGACTCATACACATAGACATCAGGAACCTACAGACACTGTGTCCTACACATTTCAGCGTTGTTGTGGGCAGATCTTGCCTCTTGAACCTGTTTGTATTCTTTAAACAGTTACCAGGTCCATTGACATAGGGACAGTTGTCCACACAGCCTACCTGGACCTTGCAAAACCCTTCAACACAATACCCCACTCGGCCATTATGCATAGGCTCACCAGCATCGATATGGACACATATCTCACACGATGGATTGCTACCTGGATCAGGGATAGCACCTACATGGTCAGTATTGCAGGTGCCATGTCTGACTATATACCAGTTACACGTGGCAACCCACAAGGCTCAGTCCTGGGACCTCTCTTGTTCAGTATATATTTGTCTGACGTACAGGCTAACACAGGAAGAATATGGCTGACCATGTTCGCAGATGACTGCAAACTGGGTGCCATAATCAACTCTCCAGCTGGCACATGAATACTCAAACAGAGTCTCACAGAGATGGATGACTGGTGCCTGAGCCATGGCCTACAGCTAAATGCCATTAGTTGCATAGTCATCCCCTTTGGGAATAACAACATGCCCACACATTACCACATAGGTAGTAATCCATTACATATGGTAGGAGTTGTTAGGGGTTTGGGGACATGACTTGTTCATACTGTCGTCTTTTACAATCACGTTGCCAAAGTGGTTAGACAGACCTTCTATATAGCCCATCTTATCCCATACGGTTTCACATCTAGATCGAGTGAGGTCATTGTGCCCCTATCCTCATCATGACCATGCTTGGTTACAATGCCACATTTGGGATGTACCTTACCCGACACCTGCAGCAACTGTAATGGCCACAAAAGTTCCTCACCAAGCAGATATAGGGACTCACACAGATGCCCTGCACAGTTCAGATACAGTAACTCCAGCTCTACTCAGTCGCTTACCACCTACTCGGATATGATGTGTGCCTGTTGTTTACGGAAATACCCAACCCAGAATTACTGGACATGCTCCACCTCAGGATATCCGACTCCCTTGGAGTTACACACTCCAGGGACATATACCTCAGCACAGATGTTAATAGGACATGCTGGAGGGACAGATTCTTATCCCAGAGGCTCCACTTACTCCGGATTGTAATTCTGGTTTTGCATAGGCAGAGCCACCCACTGACCACCTACAGGAGACATCTTGACAACTGGATGGGTGATCGTATGTTTACCCTGGGATATCTTCTGGGTCCCTGCTACACAGAGGCACACTAGACTAAACGTACATGGGCTATCTTGTGTGACCTACTATTCACAGGCACAGTGTAGTAATCTGACAGGGTTGCGAAAGCCAAACACACTCTGGCTAAGCTTGTACATGCCCTAGGGCAGATAGCCTAGCATCGACCTCTGAACCTATGATAATGTTCGGGATGCACAATGTTTATTGTTGATACTGTTTGCAAGTTTTTATCGTCTTTGCTTTCCCAGTTTCTATGAACAACTTAGGTATCTGCAGAACATATTTGATTATGACAGGGTTCCACTATATTATATATGTGTCTGTTGTTATATAACTGTGTGCACAGGGTGGATTGCTGGATAGTGAGAGGTTCCTGGGTTAACACATGCAACTGCCAGATACGTGTGGCCCACTGCTGTACTCAGACATGGCCTAAGTGTGTGAGCATGCCCAGTTCACGCTTTCCGTGTTTTGTTGCCTGACATTTGTCTCATTTATTCAAGTGTGTGAGCATGCCCAGTGTGACCTTTCAGTATGTTGCTGTCTGAGGTCCACTACATTTGTTGATGTGTGTGAACATGACCAATATTAACATTTATACTGTGTGTGTTGAAAGTCAGGTTCTATTCTTACTGCAGGACTCACCTTTGTGTCATAACTCGACAGGGATTATGCTGTGCCTGCAGGGTTTCCATGAGATACTTTGCATAGACCTATCAACATTTCTTCATACAGGCTGACCACTGCAAAATTGTCATGGTTTAGTGGTTCAGTACTATGACTATAGTGCGCAGTATCCTGGGTTCGAGGCCCATCACTGCTTTATATTTTCATACTGAGCAGACCAGACTGCTTAAGGGCCAGTAGAGCAAATATGAGCATGTTGGCTTTTGTTCAGCTATGCCCTACTTAGACCAGGCTTGTCCGACATTGCTCAGTATTAACCAACATTGCTGGATGTTGCCCAATATTACTCAACATTGACCACAGTTGTGCTAGTTGGTGTGTGCAATTTTGTTTACATATACTACATGGTGGTAAATGCTGTTTAGCAGTGCTTTATATTGCTTAACACATGGCAATCATGCCTCAGGTGGTGCTGCAGGGCTGCCTATGTCGGATGCACATACTACACTCCTTATACATGTTTGAAAGCAGGTAGTGTCAACTTAGGCATCCCTTTTACTATATGTGCGAGTCAGAGAGAGGTATCATTTCCAGAGTTCCTACTGAGCCAGTGTATGTGCTATGCATTGCCTCTTTGCCAAGGCCAAAGCATACTGGGAACACCTCCTTCTGCCTACTGGGGCAGGCTCAGGTTGTTCCTCCTCTGAGTCACGCTCTGCCTGTGATGGCCTTGGCAATGGTGGGGGGGCTGTTTGGCCCACGCCTATGCTGGTCCTGCTGTAGCTGTTTTCACAGGATCATATTATGTAGCATAGCACATACCGTGACAATTTGGGTACATGTAGTTGGTGAGTACTGCAAGGCTCCACCAGATGTGTCCAGGCACCGGAACCATGACTTGAGCAGCCCAAACACACGCTCAATTACATTTTGTGTTTGTGCATGTGCCTCATTATGGCGTTCCTGTTCAGGTGTGTGTGTGTTGCTGATGGGTGTCATCAGCCATGGCTCCAGTGCATAGCCAGCATCTCCCACTAGGTGACCATGTGGGATGTCCCCATTGGCAAATGTCTGGTACAGCTGCGTCAGATGCCAGATATGGGAATCCTGGTAGCTTCCAGGGCACCCAGCACACACATTTAGTATTATGCCCTGGGCATCACACATGACCTGGCAGTTGATGGAGGGGAAGCCCTTCCGGTTGAAGTAGACCCTACCCCACTCACTGGCTGGTGCTTTGATGTGTATGTGCGTGCAGTCTATTGCACCCACTACCTCAGAGTATTCCTCTATTTACTGGAAGAGACGCATATTGCTGGCCAATACCTCACAGGAATTGGGGAAATATACATGATCACCGACATGTGCTGACATGGCA
Organism: Protopterus annectens; assembly: GCF_019279795.1. Lineage (NCBI taxonomy): Eukaryota > Metazoa > Chordata > Ceratodontiformes > Protopteridae > Protopterus > Protopterus annectens. Next base: position 911,193,645 of record NC_056729.1, read on the forward strand.
TCCAGGAACTGGTGCAGTACCCTGGATGCTGATGCCTGTGATATCCCCATCATATCACCAGTTGGTCTCTGGAAGGTACCTGTTGCTAATATTCTTAGGCCAACACATACCTTGGTTTCCACTGGGATGGGTTCCCCTCTGTTGGTTCTGTGTGTGAGGTGTGGCCTGCACAGCTCAACAATTTGCTGCAAGAGGTCTCTGTCCACTCTATAGCGCTCCACTATCTCCAGCTCATGTAGCACCTGGTAGGTTACCCTGGGCCTGTACACTCTTCTCCGTCTCCTCACTGTGGGTTTTCCAGCAGCATTCGCATTGTCACCACCCTCAACATGTTGCATATGTCGCCTTATAATAGCAATGGCAGCCCCGAACATTTCTTTGTCTCAGTAAAGCTTTTTCAGTTTTCACTTCTATTAGCTTACTGCAGTGTTGCAGTGTCTCTTGAGAGAAACATAATGGACTGTTGTTTGCAGAGTTTTAAGTTTTGGGCTGGGCTGGGCTAGTGTACTGCCTGTGTAATTGCCTGATTCTGATGGTTTTCACCTGCTAGCTCTGCTAGCTTCCTACTATTTGTTGTGTTTCCTTTTTCCTTTCTGTTTCATCGGGGGCAGCTCCGTGCACACAAGTGCAAACACGCGCACAGCAGCTCACATGCACGCACACATGCTTACACGGACTAAAACTTGCTTATTCTTGTTAAAATGCATGCACACTGGCACAAATGCGCTTACAACTCTTTAAACAGCCTTATACATGCTTACTCCAGCTTAAACGCGCGCACTCATGCTTACATGCGCGCACACTGTCTTACTCGGGTTTACAGGCGCGCACACGCGCGCATACCCGCTCAGCAAGAAACTTTAGTGTTATCCATGGCATGCACCTTCAATTTCTTGCCTTTACCTAGCCTACCTGTTGACACACCTCTTTCAATGATGTGTAAATGACAGATGACACATGCCACTCTGCTCCAATGAGCTTCACTTCTTTCATACATAACCCCCTCATGATGTCACCTATCTTCTACTCTGTTACTCCCCTTATCCTACTCCAACACTCCACTGACATTGCTCATTTGCTATGCAAACTTGCGATTAACTATCCTAACCCTCATTTACATATGATTGCCTACTAATGCTTGGTTACATCTCTTAGACTGAGCTTCCCCCCTTAACAACCTCTACTCGGTGGCCATGTTGTCTTCAGCCTGCCATTCACTTGCATTGTAAATTCATATTAGCATTAAAATCCACATTTGTGGATCTTCATTATTGATTTTCTGTTTTTTACAGCGCAGTGCATTTGCGCAGTGCTGCGCTACACTTAAACCCCGGAGATCGGGATAAAAAAAGTTATTTTTTTTTATTTTGCATCACTTAACGTTGCCAATGGCCATATTTTTGGCCATTGGCATGCTTACTCATGTGAATGCATCCTTTTTTTGGAGCTGTCACAGCTCCGTTTTGCTATTTGCAGAACCGTACTCAGTTGTCAACTGAGTACATTTCTGCAAATAACACTACTCCTACTCAGAGAGGTTCGGGTTTCCTGGAAAGCAAATTTACCTCATTTGCATAACTTTCGCCTGCAATTGAGGTAATTTGCATATCCAAGCCCTGTCCGTGTAGGACTCGTTTAAGGAGCTCTGTTGCACTCCCCTACCTGCTGTTCCTGGATCGCTCGGCGGACATGTTGGCTGCATGGAGTCTTACTCTACTCTTAGACTCCGTGCAAGCCTTCATGAATCCGGCCCCCTATCTTTAATGTATACTGATGCACTGGATTTTTTTTAGGATCTGATGAAGTCTAGTGGATGAAAATGCATTGGATTTTTTGGGTGTTTTTGTAATAAACTGACAGTTGCTGTTTAACGTTGCCTTTGTGGAGTATTCTTACACCTCCTACTGGTACCTTTCGTTGATTATTTCCTTGGTTTCTTGGTTTTTAGGTACCAGACCTATTTCTTTTTTATTTGGTTAAAATAAATAATTAATAATGATCAAACTGGATTAATCCCAAAAAGGCAAATACAAAATAATATTAAATGAATATCGACTCATATAGATACTATAAACAATAATAAACAAAAAAAATATTTATTAGTCTTTTTACTGCAAAAAAGTTTCAATTTAATACTATTGGATTATTTCTCTGAAGTTCTAGGAGTTTTTGAATTTTTGGATCATTTATTTGATAAGACACATATACAAAGATAAGAAAGCTTCTTATGTTAAATTTAGGACATTCACATCTGAATCAACATCAGCAGAATTAAGGAAACATATACAACAAGGATGTCCCATTTCTCATCTTCTATTGCACTGACCATTGCAATATTAGCAATCTCCAGCAGATCTAATAAGATTCAATGAATAACTATATGAAACAATCATAAGTCCAAATTAATGCACTTTACAGGCAACATAATTTTGACTTATCTCAATTGCAATTTTCCTTAAATGAAAAACTATCTGTAATATAAAACTTTGAGATCAATTCAGGCCTAATTTTCTAATATTACACATAGCAATGAATGTAACAATTCCTTTGGAATTTAATTTTGCCAATGAATCATACAAACTAACTTATTTAGGGATAAATATAAAAATGCACATGTGAAGAAATAAGAGTCAGCAGTAATAAATTCTGGACAAAATAACCAAGCAATTTGAAATATGGAACAAATTAATTGTTGTCTTTGAGGACAAAGTTCACCTGATAAAATGGGCTATAGAACCTAATGTTATGTATATAATTCAAACAACTGCTCCCATCTCCAACAGTACATGCCTGAAGTTGTTCAACAAAAAAGTAGAATTACATTACCTGACTTAGAAAGTTATGCTAAAGCAGCATTATTTAAATTTATAATGTATCAGTTAGCTAATAACTATAATGATAAATGGAAAAGTTTACATATAGAACTTTTTGTTAAAAATGAAATTAACAAGTACATCTTTGAGATAGTTGACAATCATATATGGTAAATTCTGTGTAAGTACACCCAATACAACATATACATACCAAAAAAATGTCATTATATCAACAATATAGTACAAAGTTTTAAATTCAGTCATGGGATTGCTAGATTTGAAACATTGGTTCAGTCTAGTAATCTCCATTTCCTCCTCTAAGGATCTAATAGAAAGCTCACATGCTTTAAAAATAACTCAGTGGAAAGAAAAAATATTTGGATAGTACAACTGTTTTAACAATGGGATTCTGAAACACGCTAAGAATATAACTTCAGAATTTAATCTGGAACTACTGTGATATATATTAATGACAGCTTTGAGAGGAGGAGTGTTTACTACCTTATGAATGATATGATCAAAGAAGGTAACCTTATATAAAATAACTGAATTTTGCCTTTTCTGTTTCTTCTAAAATAAGGAATAAAAATTTATTTTATTTTATTTTATTTCAAAACCAGATCGTCTAACACCTCCACCATTATTTTTAGATGTCAGGAATGATAATGCAAGCCATTTCCTATGACAAAGTAAATTGGTGCAAATTATTAAAATCATTGCATTTTGTGAGAGTCCAAGGCTTGCAACAATTGTCTAAAGGTATTTTATGGTCTGCATTCTTGATCTTCAATCCCTTTCTTGTACATTCAGTTTATTTATGTGTTTACCATGGTAGGACACTGAACACAAATGACCAATTTTATGCCTACACTGGATGGATCCATATATTTATGAGACCAACACTTTTTTAAGGGTGGAGATAGCATTATCTAACATTTAGCCTGGAGATCACCATCTTATATCAGGGACTGTATTAGAGCCAAACAACTATCTAAATGGTAAATGACCTTCACTAGAATTGTTTACATTACATTTACATGAATCTTCATGTACGCCAAGTCTGGTGTGCGTGTGTGTGTGTGTGTGTGTGTGTGTGTGTGTGCGTGTGTGTGTGTGTGTGTATATATATATATATATATATATATATATATATATATATATATATACACACACACACACACACACACGCGCGTGCACATATACATATGGGTTCCCTTTATAATTTCGAAATACTGAAATCCCGACTTTCAGTATTTCAAAATTATAATACCGAAGCCTTGAAATTCCGAAACACCAGAAGCACGAAATTCAAAATACCAAAGTTCGGAGCTTCTGGTGTTGCGGTGTGTGATGCATAGGTGTAAGTGTAGGTAAGTACACATGAGTGTGTTGGTTAGGGGCTTTTGTGTATGTTAGTGTGTGTTTTGGCTGTGATGTGTGTGTGCAAGGGGCTGTGAAATGTGTGTGTATGAGTTACCTTTCTGTGTGTGATTGTGCGATCTCAGAGTTAGTATATATAAGTGTGGGGGTGTTGCGGTGTGTGAATGCATAGGTGTTAGTGTGGGTAAGTACGTATGAGTGTGTTGATTAGGGGCTTTAGTGTATGTTAGTGTGTGTTTTGGCTGTGATGTGTGTGTGCAAAGGGCTGTAAAATATGTGTGTGTGAGTTACCTTTCTGTGTGTGATTGTGCAATCTCAGAGTTAGTATATATATATATATATATATATATATATATATATATATATATATATATATATATATATATATATATGTGTGTGAAATAACGACACCCAAGAGGCAGTCCACAACCAGTCAACTAGTCAATACACAGTGGTAATACTAGTAGCAATATCAAGTAGATGCTTGATAAATAGTCACATTCTAATATAACAATCAACTAATTAATCAATTTAATTCAATTACATACATAAAATATTTCAGCATAAAAAATCTAATGGTAAAAACAAATATACATATAAGAGTTAATTATTTAAGTTTTTTAATTCAATGGGGGGCAGGCTTATAAGAACATTTTTTTTAAGCCCCTTCCCCTGTGAGCACCTAACCTTAGGATCCACTTAAGTTCTGAGTTTTCTGTAGCATTGACGATATTACCTAGACGTAAACTATGGGGCTGGACATGTAGGATCTGAAACAAAAACGTATGATTGGGACCATTATTAAGAACATGTTTAGCTATCGCTCTATACTCTTCCTTTCTTTGAATATTGTAGATATGGTCCCTGATTCGTTCTCGTAATGATCTATTTGTTTTGCCCACATAGTAGCAAAAACATGTTACACAGTGGGTTATATAAACAATATTTCTCGTATTACAGTCCCCATGTGTCCTGAGTTGCCATAGGTAACCTGTATCGGGATGTTTATAAAACCTAGATTCATCAATATAACTGCAGTAAGTGCATTTTCCACATTTTCTAGTTCCTAAGAAGGTGTTACATGGGCTTTCATGGGAGCCTTGTCTGTTATTTGGGTAACAAAAGGACTGTTGCAAGGTTTTGCAGTTTCTGTAAATGGATCCTAAATCTAGCTTTGGGGAAGGGGGAACAATTAGATCCTAAGGTTGTAAACCTTATATGTTTATTTGTTTTACCCATTAGATTTTTGCTATATATTATATTATTGTAACAGTTATATGATTTATATTTTGATAATGTAATCAATCTTAAAAATAATTAATTATGTGATTGCAGTATTAGATTTTTGAATGTTAATTGATTTGTATGGCCTAATTGTAATTATACGTAATTTTAGACCAGTGATGCTGCAATGTGACTAGTCTTGTTATACTTTCTTCTTGTTTCTTTTTGTGTGTCGTTACTTTTTGCTGTCTTTTTTGCTTACTCTAATTCGTCTGATATTGCTGCTAGTATTTATCAACACTGTGTATTATTATGACTACTTGTGACTGGCTGACTATGTGTGTGTCTTGACTTTTCATTCACCAGGGATACTGTGTTTCTCTACATATATATATATATATATATATATATATATATATATATATATAAGTAGGGGGTGGAGGGCACAGCCCCCCACATCAGGGGTGCAGGGGGGCTTGCCCCCCTACTTGTCTGTAGTGTAGGATTGTTTGTTTGATTGTGGGGGGAGATTGTTTGTATGTGTATGTGTGTAGTGCATTTGCACTGTAGGTTCGCTGATTTAAATTTCGTGGTTATGGGGTTTCAGTATTTAAAGGTTGCGGCTATAGAATTTCGAAATACTGAAATTCATGATTTCAGTATTTCAGGATTCTATAGTGAACCCATACATACACACACACATATATATATATATATATATATATATATATATATATATATATATATATATATATATATATATATATATATATATATATATATATATATATATATATATATATATATATATATGCAGGTCTGCTTTGTTTCACTGAAAGCTCATTTCACTGAATTTGAATTCACCCTGACCAAATCGCTGAAAAGCTCAAATTACTGAAAACTCATTTCACTGAATCTCATTTCACTGAAGTGAACTGGAACTATGTAGAGTACTGTAAGGCAAGTAAAAGGTATAAACCATTTTCCCCACTGTAGTGCATTCCTGGGGTTAATATATATTGTTAGGGGTGTGTGGGGCGGCACAGCCCCAACACTGGGGGATGTGGGGGGTGTAGCCCCCCACCTAGTTTGGTCTTATATAATATTTCGCTGAATGCTTCAAAATAATACATTTTAAACCATAGACATGCATACTTACAACACCAGTGACTAACTCTTTCCAGTAGATAATATATACCCAAATTAAGTGAGAGCTACACTCCCCACACACCCCTAACTATATATACTAACTCTAGGATCACACTACAGTGGGGAAAAAGGCATATACCTTTTACTTGCCATACAGTACTCTACATAGTGCCAGTACTTCACTTCATTGGAATGATATTCGGTGAAATGAGTTTTCAGTAATTTGAGCTTTCAGTGATTTGGTAGGGTGAATTGAAATTCGGTGAAATGAGCTTTCAATGAATATATATATATATATATATATATATATATATATATATATATATATATATAGATGTATATGTATATATATATATATATATATATATATATATATATATATATATATACTAATATAGAAATAATACCTCAGAGGGGTGGAAGTTATGGTAAGATTTACTTTGGACTGTGTAGTATTGAGCCTAATGCCAGAGGATTAAATGCTTATGCCAGCTGCTAGTAAATCTTAAACATAATTCACACCCAAAACTGCAACTAGGCCAACCCAAGGGGTGGTTGCCCCATATGCATGCTGTTAGGGGGTGTGGTCGGGAGATGCAGCGATGCAGGAGCAGAGTACAGGCTTCATAAATGAATGCTGATACTGCATTTGTAGTCATGGTGGAAGTGCTAATAGGGGGTGCCAGCTCAGGCAGCTGCACAGGACACCAGATGACCTAGCTACAGCTCTATTTGTACCACTCCAGGGCAGTAATCCTATTATATAATTAAAACAATTTTAAATTTCATTTTTCCACGTTTCAAAAATCACTGAATATATGTAAGTGTGTGCTGCTTAGCTGAGCTGCCTTCTGTTCAGGGTGAACATGTCATCCACATCCCAAAGGTATGCTGCAGACATACTGGTGACTCCAAACTGTGGTGTGTGTGTGTGTGTGAGCACATGTACATGCTGCACATCTACTTCTATTCCCACCTTGAACAGTAAACTTTGTGGATAGCAGCAGTTGTTCATGGGATCATTATAGGAGCAATGGAACAAATGTAGTAGGAATATAGGAACAATACTAAACAAGCTATCATGGAAACCATAACATGTCTAGCCATATACACCTTTGTAAGCAGACACTATTCCTCGAGCAGGACTGCACATAATAATCCCATCCAGTCATCAAGACTAGCCTAAAAAGCAACAAAGTAGTGGTATCTTGTTTTGTAGGTTGGGAATATATTGAGTTAGGATTCTCAGTATTTCTGAGTTACCTCTCTCAGGTGTGCAGCATGAGTGAAGGTAATTGTTAACATATATTACAGTGCCATTGTTTCTGCTGTGTTATCTCACATAATGATAAACACTGTGCCTGTTTTTTCTGGGCTACACTATTAACATCATAACATCACAGCCAATGATTAATACTCACTATAATATTCTCCAAGAATAATAGTGTTTGAAGGCAATATTTTATTATTCAGACTTCTCACATGGGACAACATTACTTTCACCTCTTGCTCCTTGATAGTCTCATATATTTTCTTATGCATATCCTATTTGTGGTAAAAGTCAAAAATGTATGTCTGGGACTAATTTTTTACTCAGGAATTGCAGGTAATGATGAAGGCTATATGCTGAAAGTGCTTATTGTATCATTTTATGTATTTATATGCCCCCGGATTCACGAATCCTCCGTGTAAGACTAAATAAGCCTTACTTGGAGACTGCAGTTGAATGGTATGATGTCAGCGTGCCATGAATATTCATGAGGGCACGCTGACTCCACTCCAAGTCTAACATGGACCGTGCAGGAAAGCAGGGGGCGTGTCCGACTGCCAAGCAGTCCAAAGGTCCACGCCCCTGCAAGTGTCTGAATTGTAAAATGTCAACACACAAAAGCGAGTCCGCTCAAATTTCCACGCACCCAACACCACACTCCCTGACATTGTAAACCCCCAGCATAGTTATAAAAAGTAAAACTTAAATTTTTTTTTCTAATTCCCGATATAGCTGCCCGTATTTGCGCGTGTGTGTGCGGGTGTGCCCATTGCTCAGCTGCAGTTAGCAATCTCAACATGGAAGAGCATAATAAGGAATGTTTATGCAAATTACACCAAATAGCAATAGCGTAGTGGTAGAGCCTTTGCACAAAGTGGAAGCATTCACGGTCCGAGTCCCACCACCCCCCTTCCTATTTAATGTTTTAAATTAGTATATGAAAAATTCCTGACATATATGATTAAAATTTTACTAAAAAGCATTGAAATGGCCTATGTATCAGTGAACAAAATGTATATTTATAAAGGATCCTGACATATAATTGCCCGCAGTTAAGCAGCACTTTACCCAGCACAATAGAGCTGCCCGTAGTTAAGCAGCACTTTATCCAGTGCAATAGAGTTACCCGTAGTTAAGCAGTGCTTTACCTAGCACAATAGAGTTGCCCGTAGTTAAGCAGCGCTTTACCCAGTGCAATCGGTTTGCGCGGAGGTGTGTACTGCGCCAACCAGCACACCATAGGGCAATGTAGAGCAACCTAGAGCAAAGTTGTCTAAACACAGCCACACCCCCTAGCCTGTCTGGACAGTAGTAAAATAAAAAGCAATGATAAGGTTCGAACCCGGGACACTGTGCACCATAATCAAAGTACTGAACCACTAAGCCATGACTGCTTAGGGTAAACAGCCACTGTTAACATACATATACTTATAAATGGTAGATTAACCATTGCTAAGCAGGTCTGCAGTCAGCCGAGAATTTTCAAAAATGGCCAATCACAAATAAGTGCGGGAAATGCGGCATATTTAAGCCCCATAGGCGGGAATACTCACCATAACTGATTGTAGCTCCCATCTGCAGTTAGAATGGCTGGTGCTGGAGAGGGTACATACTTTAGAGTGCAATGCTGGGGCATCGAGGAGTCAAAATACATGGTTTGGCTCCTTGTCCACCGTCATGAGTCAAGACTCCTGCAGGGCCAGTTCCAAGGGATGGAGTACAAGGCAGAGGCTTGGAACCAGTTAGCTCATGACCTCACCAGTGTCACAGGCGTTCCTCGGACTGGTGAGCAGGTCTATCACCACCATGCAGACCTGAAGTGACGGAAGCAGGACCTACTGAACCAATGGATACAGGAGGCCCATGGGATGCAAGATGCCCCACTACTGAGTAGGTAGCCATGGAATGCAGTATGTAAGACATGCTAATTTATTCTATATAATGGATAGGTATGTCTCAGTATCCCTTCATTTACTTCACAGCTGCAGGTGTCTGTGCTGCGAATCAGCAAGTCTATGCAGATAGGCTGCTAAGGCTGCACCACCAGGCAGGTTAGTAATTATTCTGCATGTATTGTTATATAAAATAGGTGAGAGAACCTGAAAGAAAGTGTTCTAGCCCAATAATACAGCCATAAAATGCCCTGAATAATTCCTCTGCATGTACTGTTGCATAAAATAAGTTAGAGAGCCAGAAAAAGAGTGTAGTAACCCATTAAGAAAGGTAAAATATGTCCGGAATAATATCTCTGCATGTACTGTCATATAAAATAAGTGAGCGAGCCTGAAAAAGAGTGTTCTAAATTATTAATAAAGGTATAATATGTCTTGAATATGTCTTCCATATGCACTGTAATATCAAATAAAGGAGACAGCCTGTGGAAAAGTGTGTAATGTAATTAATAAAGGTATAAAACCTGGAGTGTGTCTGTGTCACTTACTTTGAAATGTTGTTGTACCCTTACATTATACAAATAGTACTGTTTTAATAAGTGCTGGCAACCCACAGTTAGGCAGTCCCATCTAAAGTGGTTGATGGAAGTGCCAGTAGCTGTGAAGCATATATACAGTCCTCAACAGTCAGTTACTGGCTGGCATGCATAAGTAAATCTGGCACATGAGTAGCTTGTTAATTTGTTCCCCAGAAATGTGAGTATGCTACACGAAATGTAGGGTTCTGTACAAATTTAACTGAAAATGTCATGTGAACACATCCAGATATGTAGATAAAGAAATATAAATAAAATCAATAAATATGTAGCAGTAACATCTGCATCTTGGACAGTTAGTATGTCAGATATAGGTCAGGTATATAATGAAATAGCCAAACCCATTACACAACCTAATGCATGTTGGCAAGTGTAATAATACATGTAGGGGATATACAGCTGTAGTCAATAGGAATGTAGTGTAGACTAAAAGTACTTATAAGATGTTAATTGAGGTTTCTTTCTACACCCTACTGTTTGTGCATAAACAATGCAATTCCACACCTCAATGGGTATGTGTAATCTCAAAACATTTGTTGGAACATATGTCCTATTGTTCTATAAATATCTGCATTCACTTCGATGCATGTACCCTGTTCAAACACCACAATCATGTTGGCCTGTTGCCACCAATCATCCCTGCATGCTGTTGGAATGTCCACTGTCGTTCATTATATGCATGTGTTATGCTTGCTGTTCAACTGTTGGAACCTTGGTGTGTTGGGTTAATGGGAATATTACTGCATGCTGTTACAACTAATTTGGAATGCTGTTGTTTATGTTGTAATTAAACACACCTAATCACAGAACGTATGGGAAGGTCGGTCCCAGCAGACCCACCTGTCCCTCCTCAGCTGGCGAGTGCACCTGGCACCAGCAGGTCCGGTGCCCAGCCCGGGCTCCCCTCCTCCATTGGTCCTGTGCCACCTTCAGGTGGAAGCACTGCAGGGGATGGGGTTCATCCCCCCCATGCAAGCATGGGCAGAGAAGGGCCACCTATCACCCTTTGAAGGGTCCGGATTGTGGTGAGTAGGGAGATCCAGCGTTCAGTCGCTGATCCCCTATGCCAGCTTGAGGCGAGAGTGGCACGTCTCATGGGTGAGCCTTCCCATCCTACGCAGCCCCCAGCACAGCCACCCTCGGGGCTGTGAAGGTGCAGTAGTGACTGCCCATGGATGGGGATCTCAGTTCCACTGTTACCATCTGTGGGCTCATGGGCTTGTGATTTCCAAACCTCCATCCCCATCAATTGTGTTCACCCACCCCATGTGTCATACACTGCCCCTGTATGCATCTTGTTTGTCTTGTCTGTTTACCTCCCCAACCTACCTCCCCAAATATACCTACTTCCTCTACCTCACTTTCCACTCTCACCTGAAAAAAAAAAAAAAGGGGCAATCTGTACCACAAAAAATTGGACATGTAAACTGATAATTATAACTGGCAGTACAACATACTTTGTTGTCCTCACCTATTTCCCAGGGGTGGAAGGTTTCAAATTACACTCCAAATTTATTGCATATGCACAGTTGTTGCTGGTAAAGAAATGGGCAGCTATGGACCTTCCCTACACCTGTCCTGCACATCCCGAGCTTGTTTTCCTACTGTCTTTCCCTCTTTGTGCCCCCTTTTTCACCACTTTCCTATCTCTCCATTTTCTTTTCTTTCAAAGAAATTAGCGCGGGGGTTAGCGGGAGTAAGCACTTTTAAGCAGTAGTTAGTGGGTTTGAGCGAGAGTGCGCATGTGTGCGCTTAGCTAAGCATTGCTAAGCATCATGCAAACCCGCTTACAACTGCTTAAAAGTGCCTTAGTCACTCTGCATGGCAGAGCCCTTGTTCTGCTGAGCAGCAAAATAAAACACCTCTGTCAGTCTCGAACCCCGGATCTTGGGCACACTAGACTGCATGAAGTACCACTAGGCCACAGTAGATTTACAACAAGTTGGTGCTGTAATAAATATATCATGCATTACAATGAGTGAATGTAAAGGGAAAATAGGAATGTCATAACACAAATCTTGTTCTGTGGATCTTTACCAGCAATTGTTGTGGAATTGCATTACATGAGTGTGATATGAGAAGCAGCCATTCTAGCAGCAAATAATGTTACAGAGGCACTTTACAACCCCCACACAGTATCATAGCAGGACAAACACTGGCATATCTGATTAGGGCAGAGGCCATACTTCCTAACTAACCATACTTTTCAGGGATGTCCCTGATTGTGAAACATATTTTAGCTGTGTCCCTCTGAATCCCTCTGAAAAGTACTGATGTCAGTCAGAAAGGTGGGGTATTACACAATGAATACTGACAATAATAACAGTAGACACCACTTGTACTTCATAAAAGGTGTACTAATCCATATGCACTGCTTCACTCAAGTCTACACTTACTGTCTCAATAATGTGTAAGGTATACCATACTGTTAACTACCTATCCCTGACACCATGCAAAAATGTATCTGAGTGTTACATAGGCCTGGCAGAGGCACAAACACACAGGCATATCAGCTATTCTGCTGTTACACACTCTGCAAATAGCTTTGGTAGGACTTCCACAAGCATACCCTTATGTAGGAGTACAACACAGAAATACCAAAGGATGTAGCCATGTACTGGTAGCAACTGACTGTAACAATGCCATTGTACCAGTGCTGAAAACACCTGTGGGTTGCACAGACAAAGAATAACAGTGTAACATCTGGCTACCATCTGGATAGGTTCATAGTTGGGAACTATGCAGACAGACCACCTGCCTTGATAAAATAACAGGTACACACCAATCCTTTAAGTCCAGTAAGATAACATTCACACAATAATACATAATGCTCTCTGTATGTCAGCATCCCCCCCCCCACAATTAAAATATACTTGTGTGTTTAGGGTCTACCAAGGATGTAGGTAGGCATACTCAGTACTGGAATTGTCCAGTTGTCCTGAGAACCCTGTGCTAATGTCAACAATAAAAAACACAAACCCTGCAGAAGTGAGTACATTAATATTCACAGTATAACAGTTCACAAACAGTTCATGTGCCAAAAGAATACTTCTCAATAACTACTTTTGTATGGCAGTTAATTATATAAGTAGAAAAGAAACTACATAGTCACATACATCTTGTGTAAGTATTTGTAGGGGTGAGTTAAACTCTGCACTGATAGCTCTGTACTGGAAGTGGCAACAGTCAGGTCTGAGTACAACATGTACATCACTGTCTACACCTCTAGCTTCAGATATAAGACGTATACCAACCTTCTGACTTACACAACAGTGTCCACAGGAAACAAGCATGGGCCCCACTCTGGAAATCTGAAAGGGCTTCACCTACATACATTAGTAATTTATAGCATTGGGTTGGTATGACAGTGAGTACTGCAATTACCACACAGCAGGCTGTATGCAGTTACCAAATGCTGGGCACCAATTGGTGCAGAGGGCATCACATGCACATGCGCAGATACCTATAAAAGCAGACTGTACTTGCTATCCCCACATGCAATAAATACATTGCACGTGTCAGAGACTATATAACTCCTGGAGAGTAGTGAGAAAAAAATATTACTTAATAAAGAAATATTTAATTAAGTAAAAATATATATACTTAATTACTAACCAAAAATATTAATTAAGAAAAAAAATAATTAATAACCAAAAATAAAAGTTAAGTAAAAAAAACCTTACTTAATAAAAAAAATTAATAAAAAAAAAAGTTGTCAAAGCATACACAGAAGGACCTGAAAGTGACAAACAGGTATGTAACAGATATGTCATTACCGGCAAGTAGTGGATGTTTATGAATAGTACTGTACATACTCTGAAACATGCATATGTAGCAGCAGTAGGTATGTATGCACTGATGCCATGCATAACTACTGCCATGGACAAATTAGTGTGTAGCTGTGTGCAGTGGGACATAACTGTGACATTTGTAGCTCAGCATTATATGTCAAACATCTGATCATGTTATCGATGTTCTGTACAGTACTGTGTATAATGGAAGTTTGGGGGAGTAGTGCAAACACCTGTATAAACTTGGATGTGACAGAGTAAGACATGCATGATAGTCATATAATGTGTAGCTTAGCATTGGCAACTGCTGTACCAGGCTAGTATAGTAATGTAGCATTTGCAGCTATATATACTCCCTGTACTATTACTGTATGCACACATGTGACAACTGTCCATGTTGTAGCAAGGCCCAACAGGTCATCCGTGAGGTGTATGGACTTACAACAGTGTGGACCTTGTGTGTGTGTGTCACACACATATGGAGAGGTATTTATTTGTCCGATATATTAGCATCTTAACATGTGCATAGAGCAAAAGACATACTGCAACTGTTTGTGAAGGGTGGACATTTATATGTTGGTGCAGGTTGTTATGTGCATATTTATATGTAGGTTGTAGTGTGTGGCAAACAAGACAGCATACAGTGCTGACATATGACATGTGGTGTTTAAACACTGTGGGTATGATTTGTTAGGTTTTTAGTCTTCCAGACAGAGGGTCCTGCTAAAGATACATGGGCTGTGAATAACTTCAATGCATGCTGCACAAGACTGTGCAATATTATTACATAACTGTATCCCTCTCAACCTTTGCATAATTGATATTCCCACCATGAAAGGTGGACTGTATATGTGCCTATATGTATATCTATATGTACACCAATGGATGTTCATATGTACGCTCAAGCTCAGTGTTGTAAACGTATTGCCATCCCTTTTGTTAAAAACCCTCTACCCATGAATTACCACATAGGTGGTAGTCTACTCAACACCAAAAGTGTGATAAGAGACCACGGGACACAGGTGGACAGTAGTGTCCCTTTTGATAATCACAGTGCCACACTAGTCATGTAAACTGTGTACGGTCCACATGTCATCAGAAAAGGTGTGTCATCCATGGAAAAGTAGGTCAGTGTTCCACTCTACTCATCAGTCATAAAACCCATCATAGAGTACAATGGCCCTGTTGGTATGTACATCAGAAGACATCTACAGCAACTGTAGACGCCAGACACATACCTCACAAAGAGTATTACCAGACTCAAACAGATGCCCTATGCAGACTGTCTTACAAAACCACAGCTACACTGTGTCGCATACCGCCTACCCAGAGGCAACCTCTGCCTAACATACAAAGCTATGCCAAACCCACAGGTGTTGGACATGCTCCATATAAACAGATTAAAATCCATACAAACTACACACTGTACTGATCTAAACCTTGTAACATCAAAAAGCAGAACATGCTGGAGTGGTACATTATCATCTCAGACACATACCATACTCTGGAACTAACTACCCATCAATAGCAAATATAGGTCCTCATTAGCAGTTGTCATGAATAACCATGATGATTGGATGTGAGATAGGAAATACAACCCGGGAATCACCTCTGTGGCTCTGCATGACAGGGGCACATGAATCTAAATTACATGGGTGTTGAAGGGCAGGGTACCATATGGCTAGGCTTCCATAGGCCCTATGGCTAATAGCCTATTAGCTACCTAGGACCCGATACACACATGCATGTACTTGTTGCATTACTTGCTATGTGAGGTTGACTGAGTGTGATGGTGAATGTGTAGGTGAAATGTGTCAAAGTTGTGTATATATGTGATAGCCGAGTGGGAAACTGTTTATATCATGGTATGTAGTGTTGTAGCTCTGATCCCAGCAAAAGATATGTATGCTATTGCTAGGCAGGAAAAGCAGTATGGCATACGGTGTGACATAGTCCCATGGTGTTGACTGGAGTGTGCCATTGTAGGCTAAAGTAGTACATGTATGCTTATTGATTGTTAACACTAGTGAATACAAATCCTGTATGAACTGTAGTACTACCTGAAGCTGTAGGCCTAAACAGCACAGTATGGTGTATATCCACATTGCTTGGAAACACTGTTTTGTTTGTTACCTGTAGTCCTCACACATTACATACTTCAGGCATGAGGTTTTGTAAGTGCTGACACACAGTACTGTATGGTACACAGGTAAAACTCATATGGGTTGCCATACCTTTGTGTCTTGTAGGTATGTCTGATGTGTGTGTGGGTATGCCTGTAACCTGGCCTCAGGGGTATGTGTGTCACAGGATATAAGTGCATATCTAGCAACATGTATAGTGTAGTACAGCAGTATGCCACCTATATTGATGAATGTGCACATATGTTACTGAGGGGTTTGCTATCAACAAGTAGCGTGGTGTACTGGTAGTACTGTAACTGCACTTTACATTCATTTCAATGGATGACAAATGTCTGTATGCATTAGCTTCATATATACCTCCTGTGGCTAGGTGGTGCATTGTGTCACATACAGTGTGCCATGTATTGTTGTATAGTCTTACATACTGGTTTCACTTTGTTGCTGTGCAGAACATGGTTTGGTATATAGTATGTGCCAGGCACTGTCAGGCAGTTGTGGGCTGAGCAGTGATATGTGGCATTAAAAGTGTGTATCTACTGACAGCCAATAGGTTGCTATATATGGCATTTCATCAATGTCTGTACTTTAGAATGTTAAGTGTGCCACATGACTTGCTCAAAGTTATTGTTTTATTGTCTTCCAGAGACATGTCTCACAATGGAAAACCTGCGTATTCCCCTGAAGAGGAGGAAGTCATCCTAGATGCCCTAATACAACATCACAACCTGCTGTTCTCCAGAACCAGCCAGGACCAGCATGGGCGCACTGCACTGTGGCAGGATGTTGTCCATCGGGTGAATGATGTAGGCATGCATAACCAGACTTATGAGCAGGTACGCTATCACTGCAGTGATTTAATCAGACATGTCCGGCAGCATGCCTCCGATGTCCACAGACAACAGCTTGCCACAGGTGGTGGTGCAGCAACACATCCACCTCTCACCAGAGTGGAAAAGCTGCTCCTCAATGTGGTGGCTCCTGGCCAACCACTACAACAGACATGTGTCATCATAGAGGCCGGAGTCACCCAGCACGTCGACTCAGAGCGTGCAGGTAACATGGCATATCTGTAGACTACTGTTAGCTTGATCGTTAGAATATGCATTTATCAGATGTGTACTGTGTATTTAGAAGATGTGGAGCCTGGTGTCATGCAATACTGATAATTTGGTACATAATCTGTATGCCTGTGACTGTCACCTGTTGTACTACTGTAAAATTGCAAACTCACAGCAGCAATGCCATAGTTGTTGACACTGACAAACTGTCTCATATACCTGTATGTCCCTCTGGTGTGATAACAAGACAGCAGACCCATGCTGGTGAGTGTTCTACATTTAATATAGCATATAACATGTGCATGTCATAGGAGGGTTGTAGGCCATATACACATGTAAAACACCTACACATAATGCATGCTCTGCATGTTCTCTGTGGGACTATGCACATCCCAGTAACATGAGTAGCTGCCTCAAACACATGCAATAAACAGAGCATCCCAACCAATTGTGGTACACTGTAGTGGACATTGTATACAGAGTCAATACACATGCACACAACATACACCACTTTGTCATATGCAGTAAATGTTAATATGATACACATGGCATATGTAGACACCTGCTGTAAGGTCAGACTCCAGTATCCCAAATGTCATCAACACAGCACACATACTATACCTGAGGGGTAGAGGCCTATCATGGGGCGGTGCAACACGCTTCAACACACAACACATTCATGTTAGGCAATGCTCCCTATTGAATACCTTACATACCCATATAACAACTGCCTGTGAAATGGTTAATGTAGCCAAAGTGGTGCAGGTCAGGTACAGCAAGATATTTGCCAGTGTGGCATATATTACTGGCCTTGAGTGACCACATGATGCTGCCTGATGATGGCTCATGGTACTACACTACATCCAGTTACAGTAACTACATTACTACACATAGCATTCATTGCTATACACCTGACAGTTGTGTGCATCCGGCCATGGTATGTATACCTATGAGTGATGGTGCACAGGACATTGGAAAGCATTTTATACTTGCACAGCAATGTTGTGTCCATGTACACATTGTGTTCCAGGGTGAGGCCTATCACTGAACAACACACATGCATCAAAGACATGTATACTGTTATCAACAAGGACTCTCTACACTCGCACTGCATGCTGTTGAGCAACACACATCCTGCATGCTGACACATGTGATAGGACTCTTTGGCTTGTTATACTGTACTCCACCACCAACCACTAATGAGTATGTTCTGTATTGCTGTTGGTGTGTGTGTGTGTCAACTTGACTGAGTAGTGTATTTTCTGTGCATATGTGCATGTGTCCATGTGTGCATGTGTGCATGTGTTCATGTGTGCATGTTTTCATGTGTGCATGTGTGCATTTGTTCATGTGTGCATGTGTGCATGTGTTCATGTGTTCATGTGTTCATGTGTGCATGTGTGCATGTGTGCATGTGTTCATGTGTGCATGTGTGCATGTGTGCATGTGTGCATGTGTGCTAACATCCTGTACAGATTGTAAAGTGTGTTCCCTGTCTTCCTCTCACAGGTGCTGAGGTTTTGTTGGATGAGTGCAACAGGGAACCTGAAGTCACTGCCACAAACAGTGGACATGATGATACATGTGTTGTGGCACAGGCAGGTTTGACAGGGTCTGTCGTTGGTCCGCCAATCAACAGTACACAGCTTTCCACCCCATCTATGTGCACATTCATACTGCCAATACATCCCTCAACACCAATGGCCTTAGCTGAGGAACAGCATACAGTAGGCATTGACCAGGATAGTGTGGTATCTATGGCACATGCAACCCCACACAGCAGCCATACCCAGACACCTGGAATCATACCACATAGGCATATGTCCAGGGGTTCTCGTGGGAGCACGGCTGGTCGTAATGCCCCTGGCAGACGTGCCCCCACAGGTCTCACAACCTCAGGTATGTTCCGGGCTGTAATGCAGGCACAGGCACATATGGAACGGTACACCAGGCAGGGACTAAGGGTGCAGAGGGCTCATAACACCACTATCAATGACAGTATCCATGACCTTGCTGGTGCCATCTGTAATTACATCGAGGTCATTGATAGACGTTGGGGGAGACACTAGATGTCCTCCGCAATGTAATGTCCATGTGCCAGGACAGTGCAGGATGGCTGAGATGTCGACGTGGATGTATGCCAGCAACATCATCAGCTGGCAGTCATCACGGATGACACACAAGTCCCAGCCACTCCTGTAGTGGCAGTACCAGCCCCAGCAATGTTGGGGCTGGGCTGTCAATAGACCGTTCTAGACAACCACGTGCACGTGGCTCTGGCCATTCCCAGCAGGGACATGGGTCTAGTTGACATCCCTCTGCCTCTGATGATAGTACCCAGTCTGGCTTAGTACCCGATACTGTCCGTGGTACCCCTGCCAGGCACAGGTACTGTGTCCGTGGCCAGAGACAGTGATCTGTACAGCCTGGCAGGTACAGTCTGTGGCTGTCCCACAACCTCCCGTATTTGGCAGCCACAAGGTGGAACTGTGTACATGCAGACACACACACATAAACCAAACACCTAGGGCTAACACATAAACACACACATTACATCAACATTGACCCATGCTGTACTGTTGTCCCTCACACACACACACACACACACACACACACACACACACACACACACACACACACACACACACACATGTTGATTGGATGGGTCATTGTCGGGCTCTGGCAAACCAACAACACACCCTGTGCATATGATGAAACTGTGCCACCTCCTGTCATCTGTGACATTGATGCAGGAACAGGCTAACATGGTGCTGATGCACAGGGTGACCTAATAGCAGTGTAGCAATGTTAGCATGTTGTCAACAGTAAAGTGTAATGATATCCTTGTAGGTATATCTGAGCAGGCATGATGCATTAAAGCTATGATTATCAATGTAGTATTGTTTACACCAGTGTTAATTCCAAAAATGTATTGTCCGCCCATGTGCCACTTGGCTGATGTGTGTGGTACTGGCAGCATGTGTTGGTGGGTGGACGGTACGTGTGTGATGTGTGCAGTACAGATTTGCAGGTGTACATTTGTGAACATGGTGGAGGTGCACTGTCTTCATGTATGTGCATAGTGGACACATGGAAAGGGTGACATGCCCTGTATTACATAGTGTTAACACTTCATATTTCCTATTGGTGGCCAGTATGCATTTTACTACACATATGTTACAACTTGGGTACACATGTGTGTATGACATGGTTTGACACTATGCTGTGGGTGATACTGTTAATATCGGTCATTGGTTTGCATTCTGGTAGTATACATAACCTCAACAGCCTGACTTTAACCAATCGTTAGATGATGTCTTGACAACTGGCACACAGATGTAGGATACACAGTAGCATTTGAATCCTTCCGGTACAATACTATACCAGTAACCAGTGGTATTGACCACCACCCATTCCTGGGACCACTCCTGTTTGGCATGTAGCCATCCTAGGTATAAGCAAACACACTAGGGATATGTCCGTCCACATCTGGTAATGCATACAGTGGCCTACAATGCATTCTCCGGATGAGACACTTATCCTCCACAAGGGTATCATACAGACAGATACCTGTTGACCAACCCATGCTGTAAAGCTATAAGCCAACTATAGCATAGTCATCCACATTTACTATACATAGTATCCTGACAGTCCACATTGGTAGTAGCCCACAACATGTAGCAGGGGTACCGATGTGTACATACAGCCACATGTTATGTCATCTGTCCTTTGGTATTCACATTTCCAAAGGTATTCTGATGTCCCTCAGTGTATCACATAAGCAATAAGGGGTCTGTATGCATATCCACGGAGTTGTTGTACACCTATAATGAATGCCCATTATTGACAGACTGTGTTGTGTTTGAACATGTCTGAAATATACCCCAGGCATGAACCCTCACTCACACAATTCTATAGAAACTGTCATGGGTGTGTGTGACACAGATGACCTAGGCCATAGATCACTACAGTGGCTAGCCTTGTCACATACATACATATGTGACCTAAGGTCTGAGAAGCAGCAGCACAAACTGTCAATGGTAACAGATGTATTCGTGTAGAAAGCAGGCTTCACACCTATGAACTAATTGAGGTCACATGTACGTATATGTATTTGCCACACAGATACCAATTGAGGTCACATGTACATATATGTATTTGCCACACAGATACCTGAAGTGTGCAATGCACATACTGTTGTTTTACTAATATGTCATACAGTAGTAAAAGCAAAACCCACACTGCATTGACCAACAGTATCACACACAGCAATTGCAGGATTCAAACCCCTACCTAACTAGGTTATGATACTAAAGTAATATGCATTAACACGACACACTATATGCTTTACTGGGAATTTTTATTTCTACTGCTGTATTTGTGAGATACTGTCATCATCAGACTTGTCAGACGGGAATTTACCTTTTTTAATGTGTTTTCCTAGTCTCCAAAAAGGGAACTCCTCTTAAAGGAAATCACACACACACACTAAGCAATTGCAGGAATCAACCCCCTACCTAATTATGTTATGATTTTACAGAGGTACGCATTAACACAACACGCTATATGCTTTACTGGGAGTTTTTGTTTCCACTGCTGTATTTGTGGGATACTGTCATCATCAGACTTGACAAACAGGAATTTACATCTTTTAATGTGTTTTCCTAGTCTCCAAAAAGGGAACTCCTCTCAAAGGAAATCACACACACCCACAGTCAGCAATTGCAGGATTCAAACCCCTATCTAACTATGTTATGATTCTAGAGAGGTATGCATTAACGCAATGCACTATATGCTTTATTGGGTGATTTCATTTCCACTGCTGTATTTGTGGGATACTGACATTATCAGACTTGCCAAAGGGGAATTTACCTCTTTTAATGTGTTTTCCCAGTCTCCAAAAAGGGCACGCCTCTCAAAGGAAATCACACACACTCACTCAGCAATTGCAAGAATCAAACCCCTACCGAACTATGTTATGATACCAGAGAAATACGCATTAACACGACACACTATATGCTTTACTGGGAAATTTTGTTTCCACTGCTGTATTTGTGGGATACTGACATCATCAGACTTGCCAAAGAGGAATCTACCTCTTTTAATGTGTTTTTCTAGTCTCCAAAAAAGGGCACTCCTTTCAAAGGAAATCACACAGACTCACTCAGCAATTGCAGGAATCAAACCCCTACCTAACTATGTTATGATACCAGAGAAATACGCATTAACACGACACACTATACGCTTTACTGGGAAATTTTGTTTCCACTGCTGTATTTGTGGGATACTGACATCATCAGACTTTCCAAAGAGGAATCTACCTCTTTTAATGTGTTTTCCTAGTCTCCAAAAAAGGGCACTCCTCTCAAAGGAAATCACACACACAAATACACTCCCAAACACACACTCAGCAATTGCAGGATTCAAACCCCTACTTAACTTTGCTATGATACTAGAGAGATACGCATTAACACAACGCGCTATATGCTTCACTGGAAGGTTTCTTTTCTCCTGCTATATTTGTAGGATGCTGACATCATCAGACTGTGTGCACTTTGTTTTATGCAATCCCAGGAATGAACCAAGTGGGGCAGCAGGTGTTAACAGCTTGAACTGGACTCCACAATTCTCAGCTTGTGTGATCTATCTGTGGACAAATTGCCATTCCTTCATATGACAATACATATTTATGCACAGATTGTTGATTTTGTGGATACGACATGTGTCTGGGATGTTGATAAAGGGCTATTCAAAGTCTATGTGGGACGTGTGTAGCTCCTTTCAGTGATGTATGTCCTGGGTGGCTGCCTTGCAAACAGTCTAGCAGGTTTGGGAACCATGATCTGCTCGTGAACATACCAAAGTTGGTAGGGTTGTGTGTTTGTCGGCTTCCAATAGCTCTGTTTATGACTTCAATCATGATGGACTCCATGGCCTTGCAGATCAGACTTCATAGGCTTATAGGACTATAGTTCCCATGGTCTGTTGTGCACCAACACTTGTGGGGTGTGCCATATGTTGCTGTAACCCATTCAACAGTTTCAGATCCTGTAGAGAGGGTGAGGGTCAACAGACTGTTCAGGTGCAGGGTCTGTTTGTTCTGCAGTTCACTTATGACACATATAGGGAAACAATGTAATCCAATTGATGCCATGTTTTCGGCTTTGGAAGGAGCTGTTTACCCATTCTACATGTGATATCTCCTGGTATGATGATAGGGCCTTTTGTCAGTGTCACAACAATACCCACATATCACATATCACATAGTTCACAGAGTCAGTGTGCCACACAGTCACTGCCCTTAGGGCTAAACAACACACTTGATACACTTGTAATAGGTGACTCTATTGTCAGACACACTGACATCCCACTCACCAGGCTGAACAAGGAGAAGGTCACTTTGAGCTGTCTGTCGGATGCCAGGATCCGCCACATAACACATGCACTCAGGTCACTCCAAAGCAAGTACAAATATGGCTCCATCATTGTCCATACTGGTGTGAATGACCTCAGACGTTCCTCCCTGGACTACATGACAAGAGACATAGAGGAGCTCTCTGATCATGTAGCCCAGGCCAGTATGACCCTGACCTTGTGTAGCATCTTACCCTCACCAAGAATGATGGCACAGCATACAGACAAACTGATCAATTTTAACAGTTGGCTAATGCATTGGTGTCATTCAAAGGGGATCCAGTGTCTGTCAGCCTGGGATGACATGCTCGACATGCCACGCAGCTTCGCTAGGGATGGCTTGCATCTGTCACCCCTGGACTTTCGAATACTGGCTAAGGCTCTTGCCACCCCCATGGTGCCTTTTTTAGGCAAGGCTCAAAGGACAAACCCACCTCCATAGACATTACAAGGTAAAAGACACTAAGGGTAATGCTGCTCAAAACCAGATGTCTAAACCTCAAAATGCACACACTCAAGACTCTCCTCAGTATGGAGAATGTCGATATCTGTGCAGTAACAGGCACCTGGTTCAGGCTCCCGAAAGCACCCCAGCAATACCAGGTTATACTTCATACCATGCTTTTCAGACACAAGACTCGGACCAACCAACAAAAATAGGGGGAGTATCCATATACATCACAGATACACACACCTCCAGATTAGTAGCACTGCACGAAGCATCGGAGACCATACATATGCAACTGACAGTGGGCAAAACTGCCTTTCAGTTTGTAGCCTGCTACAGACCACCCTCCCAAACTCAGGAACCCCACTCGGCTTTCCTGAGAACACTGGAGAATATGAAGGTCTCTCCAAACACCATTATATTGGGTGACTTCAACTACCCAAACATTGACTGGGAATACTACTCAAGCCCCAACACCCTCACCCAACGGTTGCTAGAATTTATAAACTCAAATGCTATGGCACAATTGGTCACCACACCCACGAGAGGGGAACACATATTGGACCTGATCATCACCAACATGGGGACTCTATGTTCCACACCAGAGGTATATCCCTCATTGGTAAGGTCAGACCATACATTTATCTCACTGGACATCCATATCCCGTCCCCACCCCCATCTTAGGTAATCTCGGTGAAGAACTTCTCTAAAGCAAATGTCACACTTCTCCAAACCGAGGTTGTATCCTTCAAAGACCCTGGGACAGTGGTAAATATGGCTCAGACCGCTGAATCCTTTACAAACACATTCTATGGACACCTACTGGAATGCATGGATCGTGCTATCCCAAATAAAAACAAGACTCACTCCTCCAAAGGCAGGGGACCTGTCTAGTGGACCCTGGCCATAAATAAGCTATACAAAGAAAGGAGGAAGCTACTACATGATAGAGCACAATCCCAAAAAGGGAAGGCATCTCTGATCAGTACTAGCAAGAAGCTACGATCACTCATGAATTCATCTAAGGCCCACTTCGAAAGGAAAATTGCACCAGACACTAAGGACAATCACAAGACCTTCTTTAGTTATGACAGGAACCTGGGTGGCAACTCCCAGATATGCTGTGAGTTACTGCAAAATGACAAAACATACACTGAACCCACAGACATTGCCAACATCCTGGCAAACAGGTTCAGTGCAAATGTCTCCCTCCATCCCCCCTAAAGAGCAAATGTCCATCCCAACAGAGTGTAGCCTCCCTGACATCACAGATGAACAGGTGAGAGCTGCCCTCTCCAAAGCAGACAACACAGCATCAATGGGACTGGACGGTGTCCCGGCCTGTGTCTTACACGAGCTTTATGAAAAACGTAACCCTCACATTAAGTCACTGTTCAATATCAGACTTACTACAGGATATGTACCCAAGGAATGGCGTACAGCAACAGTGGTCCTGCTCCACAAAGGTGGTGCCACAATGGACCCCAGACACTATCGCCCTATAAGCCTAACTAGCCTGGTCTGCAAAGCTATGGAGCGTATCATCATGGAACTCATACACAAAGACATCGGGAACCTACAGACACTGGATCCTACCCAATTCGGCTTTGTTGAGGGCAGATCTTGCCTCTTGAACCTGATCGACTTCTTTAAACAGTTACCAGGTCCATAGACGTAGGGAAGGTAGTCCACACAGCCTATCTGGACCTCGCAAAACCCTTCGACACAATACCCCACTCAGGCATCATAAATAAGCTCACCAGCTTAGATATCAACACATATGTTACAAGATGGATTGCTAACTGGATCAGGGATAGCACCCACATGGTCAGTATTGCAGGTGCCATGTCTGACTCTACACCAGTTACATGTGGCGTCCCACAAGGCTTAGTCCTGGGACCTCTCTTGTTCAGTATATATTTCTCTGATGTACAGGCTAACACAGGAGGAATATGGCTGACCAAGTTCGCAGATGACTGCAAACTGGGTGCCATAATCGACTCTCCAGCTGGCACAAGCATCCTCCAAAAGGGCCTCACAGAGATGGATAACTGGTGCCAGAGCCATGGCCTACAGCTAAATGCCATTAAATGCATAGTCATCCCCTTTGGGAATAATGAAGTGCCCACACATTACCACATAGGTGGTAATCCATTAAGTATGGAAGACGTTATTAGGGATTTGGGGACCTGAGTAGATAGTAATCTCGCCTTTGACAATCACTTTGCCAAAGTGGTTAGACAGACCTTCTATATAGCCCACCTTATCCCAAAAGGTTTCACATCTAGATCAAGTGAGGTCATTGTGCCCCTATACTCATCAGGCCCATGATTGGATACAATGCCCCATTTGGGATGTACCTTACCCGACACCTGCAGCAACTGTAATGGCCAAAAAAGTACCTCACCAAGTGGATCTAGGGACTCACACAGATTCCCTGCACAGTTCGGTTAAAGTAACTCCAGCTCTACTCAGTCGCTTACTGCCTACTCGGATGCGATCTGTGCCTGATGTTTAAAGCCATGTCCAACCCAGAATTAATGGACATGCTCCATCTCAGGATATCTGAATCCCTTAGAGCTACATGCTCCAGGGACTTAAACCTCAGCCCAGATATTAATAGGACATGCTGGAGGGACAGATTCATATCCCAGAGACTCCCCTCACTCTGGAATGAGATCCCAGTCCCGCATAGGCAGAGCCCCTCAATGACCCTCTACAGGAGAAATCTTGACGAGTGGATGGCTGATCGTATGTTTACCCCTGGGATCTCTTCTGGGTCCCTGCTAGACAGAGGCACAATAAACTAAATGTAACAGGGCTATCTTGTGTGACCTGCTATTCACAGGCACAGTCTACTAATCTAACAGGGCTGCAGAAGCCAAACACACTCTGGCTAGGCTTATAAATGCCCTAGGGCAGATAGCCTAGTATCAACCTATGAACCTATGATAATGTTCAGAATGCACAATGTTTATTGATGATATTGATTGCAGGTTTTTTATCTTCTTTGCTTTCCCACTTTCTATGAACAACCTGAGTATCTGCAGAACATATTTGGTTATGACAGGGTTCCAATATATTATATATGTGTCTGTTGTCATATAACTGTGTGCACAAGGCAGATTGGTGGATAGTGAGAGGTTCCTGGGTTAACACATGCAACTGCCAGATATGTGTGGCCCACTGCTGTACTCAGACATGGCCTAAGTGTGTGAGCATGCCCAGTTTGGCCTTTCAGTGTTTTGTTGCCTGACATTTGTCTCATTTATTCAAGTGTGTGAGCATGCCCAGTGTGACCTTTCAGTATGTTGCTGTCTGAAGTCCACTACATTTGTTAATGTGTGTGAACATGACCAATATTAGCATGTATACTATATGTGTGTTGAAAATCAGGTTCTATTTTTATTGCAGGGCTCACCTTTGTGTCATAACTCGACAGGGATTATGCTGTGCCTGCAGGGTTTCCATGAGATACTTTGCATAGACTTATCAACATTTCTTCATACAGGCTGACCAGTGAAATACTGTCATGGTTTAGTGGTTCAGTACTATGACTATAGTGCACAGTATCTTGGGTTTGAGGCCTATCACTGCTTTACATTTTCATACTGAGCAGACCAGACTGCTTAAGGGCCAGTAGAGCAAATATGAGCATGTTGGCTTTTGTTCAGCTATGCCCAACTTTGACCAAGCTTGTCCAATACTGCTCAACGTTAACCAACATTGCTGAATGTTGCACAATATTGCTCAACATTGACCAAAGTTGTGCTAGTTAGTGTGTGCAATTTTGTTTACATAAACTAAATAGTGGTAAAAGCTGTTTAGCACTGCTTTATATTGCTTAACACATGGCAATCATGCCTCAGGTGGTACTGCAGGGCTGCCTATGTCGGATGCACATACTACACTCCCTATACATGTTTGAAAACAGGTAGTGTCAAGTTAGGCATCCCTTTTACTATATGTGTGAGTCAGAGAGAGGTATCATTTCCAGGGTTCCTACTGAGCCAGTGTATGTGCTATGCATTGTCTCTTTGCCAAGGCCAAAGCATACTGGGCACACCTCCTTCTGCCTACTGGGGCAGGTTCAGGTTGTTCCTCCTCTGCGTCACGCTCTGCCTGTGATGGCTTTGGCAATGGTGGGGGGTTGTTTGGCCTGGGCCTATGCTGCTCCTGCTGCAGCTGTTTTCGCAGGATCATATTATGTAGCATAGCACATACCATGACAATTTGGGTACATGTAGTTGGTGAGTACTGCAAGGCTCCACCAGATGAGTCCAGGCACCAGAACCGTGACTTGAGAAGCCCAAACACACGTTCGATTACATTTCGTGTTTGTGCATGTGCCTCATTATGGCGTTCCTGTTCAGGTGTGTGTGAGTTTCTGATGGGTGTCATCAGCCACGGCTCCAGTGCATAGCCAGCATCCCCCACTAGGTGACCATGAGGGATGCCCCCATTGGCAAATGTCTGGTACAGCTGCGTCAGATGCCAGATATGGGAATCATGGTAGCTTCTGGGGCAGCCAGCACACACTTTCAGTATTATGCCCTGGGCTTCACACATGACCTGGCAGTTGATGGAGGGGAAGCCCTTGCGGTTAAAGTAGACCCTACCCCACTCACCGGCTGGTGCTTTGATGCATATGTGCATGCAGTCTATTGCACCCACTACCTCAGGGTATTCTTCTTTTTGCTGGAAAAGATGCATATTGCTGGCCAATACCTCATGGGAATTGGGGAAATATACACGATCACCGACATGTGCTGACATGGCATCCAGGAACTGGTGCAGTACCCTGGATGCTGATGCCTGTGATATCCCCATCATATCACCAGTTCGTCTCTGGAAGGTACCTGTTGCTAATATTCTTAGGCCAACGCATATCTTGGTTTCCACTGGGATGGGTTCCTCTCTGTTGGTTCTGTGTGTGAGGCATGGCCTGCACAGCTCAACAATTTGCTGCATGAGGTCTCTGTCCACTCTATAGCGCTCCACTATCTCCAGCTCATGTAGCCCCTGATAGCTTACCCTGGGCCTGTACACTCTTCTCCGCCTCCTCACTGGGGGTTGTCCAGCAGCATTCGCATTGTCACCACCCTCAGCATGTTGCATATGTTGCCTTATAACAGCAATGGCAGCCCCTAACATTTTTTGTCTCAGTAAAGCTTTTTAAGTTTTCACTTGTCCTACTTTACTGCAGTGTTGCAGTGTCTCTGAGGAAAACATGGTGGAAAGTTGTTTGCAGAGTTTTAAGTGCTGGGCTGGGGTGGGCTAGTGTACTGCCTGTGTAATTGCCTGATTCTGATTGTTTTCACCTGCTAGTTCTGCTAGTACTCCCTGGTTAACTTCCTACTATTTGTTGTGCTTCCTTTTCCCTTTCTGTTTCCTCAGGGGGGCAGTGCCACGCACACAAGCATAAACACGCTCACACCAGCTCACACGCGCGCACCCATGCTAACACGGACTAAAACTTGCTTATTCTTGCTAAAACGCGCGCACACAGGCGCATACGTGCTTACACACATTTCAACAAACTTAGACATGTTTACTCCAGCTTAAACGCATGCACACAGGTGCACACGCGCACACACAGTCTTACTCAGATATACAGGCGTGCACCAGCACGCAAACACGTTGCAAGCACTTCTACAAGAAACTTTAGTGTTATCCATGGTATACACCTTCAATTTATTGCCTTTAGCTATGGTACCTGTTGACACACCTCTTCCAGTGATGAGTAACTGACAGCAAACACATGCCACTCTCCTCCAATGAGCTTCACTTCTTTCATACATACCCCCCTCGTGATGTCACCTATCTTCTACTCTGATACTCCCCTTATCCTACTCCTACACTCCGCTGACTGTGCTCATTTGCTATGTAAACTCGGGATTCACTATCCTTACCCTCATTTGCATAGAATTGCCTACTAATGCTTGGTTACATCTCTTAGACTGAGCTTCCCCCCTTAGCAACCTCTACTCGGTAGCCATGTTGTCTTCAGCCTGCCATTCCCTTACATTGTAAATTAGGAATTACAATAAAATCCATATTTGTGGATTTTAATTATTGGTTTTCTGGTTTTTAGAGTGGAGCACGTTTGCGCGGTGCTGTGCTATGCTTAAACATTGGAGATCGGGATAAAAAAAAATTATTTTATTTTTATTTTGCATCGGTGAACATTGCCAATGGCTGTATTTTTGGCCATTGGCATGCTTCCTCAAATGGATACATCCTTTTTTTGGAGCTGTCACGGCTCCGTTTTGCTATTGTAGAATGGTACTCAGTTGTCAATGGAGTACATTTCTGCAAATAACACTACTCTTACTCGGACAGGTTCGGGTTTCCTGGAATCGGAAATTTACCTCATTTGCATAGCTTTCACCTGCAATTGAGGTAATTTGCATATCCTAGCCCTGTCCGTGTAAGAGTCGTTTTAGGAGCTCTCTTGCACGCCCCTACCAGCTGTTCCTGGATTGCTCGACAGACATGTTGGCTGCATGGAGTCTTACTCTACTCTTAGACTCCGTGCAAGCCTTCGTGAATCCGGCCCATGGTTTTTAAACCTGTCATTAAAGTTTTTAAGTTTTTAAGTGTGGAGCTTGTTTCTCATTCCATTTGATCAGAGCTACCCTGCATGGCTGCAGATGCTTGACATCGTGGTTTATTTATCAGGAACTGCAGGTACTTAAAAAGACTGAGGTGCTACATAACTCTTGTCAGTATACGATACTGTGAATTTCCTATGCTCTTAGCTAATAACACAAATTAGGAATTTTTCCCAGTGTTCTGGTGTCATTGATGTTGATGTATTTGGATACGATGTAGGTATTACCTGCCTCAGCTAGGGTATTAGACAAGAAAAAAACTACTACCTTTTGCTTCATTTCACACAAGTAACATTACTTAGACTTGTTTATACCAACAAGAGTTTTGTGCAGTTCTTTGTGCAAGCTTGTATATGTATAACCCATTTCACCCTCCTGGCAGACAAGTCGCAGTGACTCTTTCTGGATTCAGTCTTGCCAGGAACTGATCTGTATCACCAGAGAAACCCTAATCACTAGAATATCTTCTCCAATGACGGAATCGCCCTTATCAGTTAAAGACTATCGATTACTTTATCTATGTAATTATGAACCGTTTCCTATTTCTGGAAGGTAAACATAATAGTTGCATGTGCCTTCATCTCGGTATTCTTGTTTTTATTAGTGTATATCACTGTGCGCTTCTGTATTTGGTAACCTCATATATTTTTGTATGTGGTTTCAGTTGTTCAGTTGAAGAGCTGAGCCTGAACCCTCATAGCTGAAAAGGGTCCTCACGCCAGTCCAACTAGTTACTTTTTATTGTGCTTCATATATGTAATCAATGTGTCCATTTTTATCAATGTCCATTCTTTAACCATCTACACAAGGCTTGTTCCTAGTTTGGTCTCTAGTGTCTTAATATACATGCATCCCTTTCTGACATGCATCCATGTACCCAATGGCAGTGAATTCTTGATGTAATGTACCATTCTTCAGCCAGACCATTAAAAATGTACCTGTGGAATATCTCCGTTAAAGCAACCATAGCTGTTTTAGCTAATTAGTACATAACTGTAATTAGCGTGGGGTGAATTGAGGAGAATCAGCTGCCCTGGGTGCAAGCTTAAGAGGCGTGCTTGTCAGGTGCTAATCAGGAGAAAAATCAGTATCAGAACTGATTTATGAAGCCATGTGGACTGAAGCTCCATAAATGAATGCCCATACTGCATTTGCTGTTATAGCTGAAGCTCAGCGTTGTGTGGTATTTATTTTCTATTTCCTTTTCAGCTTCGAGTTGGGGGGTGGGGGCAGTGATCTGGGGAACTGCCCATGGTACCAGATGACCTAACTACAGTTCTGATTTCCTGTATACACACACACACACACACACACACACACACACACACACACACACACACATCACTATAGAAACTTCCTTTACCTGGTTATACTTTATGTGTAGCATGTTTTATTCACTGTGCAGACTAACAAGAACTCTAGATGAGCCGCTAGGCCAGCCCCTTTCTTCAAATCTACCAGTCTACATACAGCATAATAGCTGTAGTCCTTGTGGCTTACAGATTTATGCTGAATGTTCCATGGAGTGCATCTGACCTCTTCTTGTAAGCTATATCCAAGTAAAGCTTAACACAAGTGTAACAGCCATTATTGACCAGTCTACTGCAACTGAATTTAGCAAAGGAGAAGGCTTCTTCTTCTTTCAGCTTTTCCCGGTCAGGGGTCACCACAGCAGATCACCTGTCTGCTCATGATTGGCAGTGGAGTTTTACAGTGCCGAGTTGCCAGCCCGGCACCCAACCTTCCACAGAAGGCACACACATGCACACACTCACACCTAGGGCCAATTTAGAGTATCCAATCCATCTGCAGCATGTCTTTGGGATGTGGGAGAAAAACAGAGCACCCAGAGGAAACCCACGCAACCACAGGAAGGACATACAGACTCCACACAGAAGGCTCCCTAGCCGAGGATCAAACCAGAGAACCTCTTGCTGTGAGACAGCAACGTTAACTGCTGCACCACCGCAGCCACCCTTAGCAAAGGAGAAGGCAAATTACCACTTTTTTAAAACCCATCTAAGAATGCATTAGCATGGCCTAGGTTTTAATGACTGATAATATTCAGGACAAAGGAAAATACGATGATTAAGGTGTGCTTAGCAGTGGTCACAAAATTAGTTAACTTAGCAGCACATTACACAAGCTCACAGCAGTATGCCGATACCAAGCCTGTTACAACTTAATTACTGCTGCACCTGCAGACTCACTTTAGCCTTAAAGTACAAGATGCTTGAACACACAACAGCCTAAATGTTTTTAAATGCTCAGATAAAATTAATATTTGTAAACACAGAAAAGGAATTGTTTACCAACAATACCCACAAAAGCCCAAGTCCCCAATACCGCAATAGAGTCTGTTTTCAGAATCATTTCTTAATGTGCAGTGAACAGCAAGATATGGAGTTACATGTAGTAGAATGATTAGAAAATGGTGCTGTGTTACTGAAAAAGATGAATCAGTCTCTTAGGAAATCAGTTTAGCAATTCCATTATACTAGCAAGCCTATTAATTGGAGTGGACGCTGATCAACGGTCCTGTGAACATATCATTCTCATGAAGTACTTGAAATCACAAGTAATTGTCTTTTTAGATACCACTTAAAAGCATATTAACCCATCTGGTCCTTTTGTCTGGGATGTACCTCTCATCAATCTGTTTTCCATCAACCCAGAGACTACAGACCAAACATTCTACCAAGTATCATTCAATGTTTAGTGCTAGTTCATTCCAAAACTCTGTTATCTAATAAACAGAATAATAAGTATCTCTTCTCTCCATACCACCAGGCCCATTTGCCTTAATAAATGCAGTGCAGGTTTAATGAAACAAAACACAGCACAACTTGAAGTGTTCAAAGATGTTCAGCACAAAATACTTCTAATAAAAGGAAATCATTTATCACAATCCTAAGCCATAAGAAGAGCCTAACCACTCTTTCTCTGTACACTGAAGCATTATTAATCAACTTGTTTTAAGACCTATAAAAAAATGGTATTTGAATTACCCAATGTCAGCTTTACATTATATGACATTATAATTGCTTAATTTCAAAAGGAATCAATACCCCTTTCTAGCCTGCCCTATAAGTGCATTCAACATTCTTCCTCCACTCATTTCCTACCTTCCTCTCATCTCTTTTCCATTTATCCCATGCTGTTTCAAATGCCCCCATGGATTCCTTCTCTTCCACCTATTTTGGTAATCTACTATATGTCCACAACCCTTTTTCTGAAGGAATGTCTTCACTGATCCAGATACAGTTGTTTCTACAATCAGTTGTCCGTGCCCTCTTTTTCTCCTTTGTTCTCTCATTCCTGCTCTGGACAACTGTCTACATGTCTTCCTGGCATGATATTGCACACTCATACTGTTCCACTCTCTTGTCTTACTTGGGAAGACCTTTAACTCCTGCAGTCTCTGGTCATAGTCTTTCCCTTCTGTTCCATGCATCCTTGTTGTGGCTTTGTTTTGAACTAATTTAGCAGTCTAATAGTCCTCTCCTTTTATAGCTTCCAGAATAGCTCACAAGAACTTGATATATGGCCTGGCCAAGACCTGGTATGGTGGAAAACGTATCTCTTTGCTTCTGGAGTCCATCTCCACCTGAAGATACACACCTAGCTTTCTGCTGCCTATTACAACTGCTGTCTGATTCTGGCCCTGGTAATCCATTCCAGGATCAGCACCCTTACATCTTTTTCCTGCTATTTTTCTTTTAGTTTCACTCCCTCAGCAGATACTTCACATCGGAGATGCTGTGGGTGAGGTGCAGTACTTTGTGTTGTTTTCGCTGAACTTAAACTGCCTCATTTCAGCCCATTTGGTCAGCCTTCCAAATCTTTCCTTAGATCCTTTCTTTCCCTAATGTTGTGCCATCAGAGAAGAGGCTGGTCCTGTTTTCTTGTCCCTCAGATATACCTGAAATGAACACAGTAAAATGAACTGGACTCATCACAGATAGTGATTCTCCCCAGTCACCTTCTGGATCCACTACTCACTCTTATCCCCCCATCCAGTCTCTCGAGCACTTGTGCTTATAGCTGTCATCTGGGGTGCAGTGAGGGCTTTATCAATCTGCACAATCAGGCAGGCACATCACACTTGCCTTTGCTGTCTTAAGATAAGAAAGACTGTGGCTTCTATTCCCACACTAGGTGCTTAGATTCATTTTTCCTGTATTGACACTGCAGTGTAGAAAATGTGAAGTGCTGAACTCCTAAAGTGTCACCCTTCAGATGATGTTAGCCTTCATATTTTTTAAAGCCCCTGTTGTCGTGGCTACATTTCCCCTCATCAGCACAAATTCAATCTTCGGTCTTCCCTGAAAACCAGATCACAAGCCCAAGGACACTTGTGAATGACATCTTGAGTAAACAATTTCAAATAATCTACATAATTCAGGTCATCACTACAAGCTCTGATTTGATGCACATGGAAACTGTTTTCTGCAAGTAGGAAGCTTTACCCACATCCCCTTACTTTATATTATTGTCTCTCCAAGGTTCCTGCACCTTGGAGAAAGTGCTACATTGTCAGGCAATGTAATAATTATCTCACTGTGTCTCTGGTGTGCATCGACATTGGGCCTTCCGCAACTTATAAATTAGTGAGAATTATCATTTCTCTCCATTGTGAGCACCTAGACATGATAAAATGTTATCTTGAGCCATTATACTTAAGCAACTATGACTTGAACTAACTCTTACATTCCTTATTATTTTAATTGGCCTTCTTACCACAGTCTTCTCTATCCAGCACTTAAACCAAGCAGCAGGCCATTTCTTTAGTCCTGATCTTCCTAGCAGTTTCTACATATGAGTCAACTATTCCTGATTTTATAGAACTTTCCTGATTTTGCCTCATATTTTTGCCCTGCCCCTCAAAAAGTGTTTGATTTTCTGGTAAATTACTGGGCATTAGTTGACTGTAGTGCTCAATGGGCAGGACTGTACAAGTGTAAGCATATCTGTCTCTACTAATAAGATGACATCATGAATAAATCAGCATGTTAATTAGTACAATACTGTAAGGCTGCTTGGTAGTACTGCTAAAGAAAGGAAGAAGGAATTTCCAAGCTTAATCAAAGCAGAATATCAAAGAAAATACACAAAGTTCCAAGTGTTTATCTATGTAGTCTTTGTAATACAAGCTGTTGGTGCTGTGCAATTCTGTAATCAGGAGTCATAACCTGACACTGCAGAACGGAAAGTTGTGGGGTACTATACTGGAAGAGCAAGGTCACAATCGCAGGCTATCCAGTTACTGTTACTCATCCTTAGTGATAAATGTCGCCATCTGAAAAATAAAGTTAAGTACATGAATAGGAGTATTATAGAGCACAACAATCAAATACATTTGAATATTCCCACATGCTGATTCTCTACTTTGAAAGATTATTTGGAGGAAGAAAGCACAGCGTCAGGAATTGTCCACCTTGAAAATAAACATCACCCTACTCACCTGTAAGAAATGGGAGGCATGCCTCCAGATAATCCTAAAAGGAAGTAAGTGGTGATTGAAAATGGAGCTAAAATAATAATCTTTATTGATTTCCATTGTGCCAAGCATTTATTTATTTATTTATTTATTTATTTATTTGTTTGTTTATTTATTTATTTATTTATTTATTATTTGATATCTGTTTACCAGAAAAGTCTGACTAGGTTAGAAAGTGCAAATTTTCAGCGGAGGCCTGGGGAGAAAAGCTCCACAATCACAATATTTCAAAAATCAAGTACAGATATTTTCAATCACAAACATATCATGTTACATTACAAAACAGCAAGCACAAATATATTAAATCATAAAGTATCATGTTATACTACAAAACAAAAAGTGAAAAAAAATGTTGTAATGAGAAAAACAAAGAATATGTTTCATAGAAGAGTGCAATGAAAAACAATAACATGAGTTGAAGAGAATATGTGAGGAAAAATTCAATAGTCATATTATTAGTTACATAGATTAGTATGTAGTAAAGGAAACTGGAGACAATTCTAATAAAATATTTAAAGAGATAACAGACATTACATGATTAGACACAGTGAGGTGAAACTGGGTGATGTCTTAATATGAGAGATGGTGTTCATATTGTTATAGAAGGAAGAAGGATGTAGAGGAGGAGATTATAAGAAGAGTGCAGGGCAGGTGTCTTCAGGTAGCTTAGGTGAGTAGGGAGGAAAGAGGTAGGGGAAAGCTCTGCAGAGATGAATTAAATAGGGTAAGATAGTAGGGAAAACAAAAAGGAGTGGAGTAGGAGGCTAGAGAGTGTTGTGAAGTGTGATCTAGGTTGAAGGGGATGAGTGAAGTACAGTGAGTAAGTTCAGCCAAGACTGGCAAAGGAGCAGGTTAAAGATTTTGTAAGGTACTCTTTAAATATGATTATTCCTCAAAATGGGTCTGAAAAGTATTATACATTTTGTGTTATACTTTTAATGGTATATTTATGAACTAATAACTTGCTTTTTTCTGCATTCTCATTTTTATTTCACAGTTAGATCTATATTTATTTCATATGCCCATAAACCCATTAAAGGGTGGTATAAAGGGAGAGTAGATGTGAGATTCGGGCAGGTTTGCTACTGTGCACCCAGTGGTACTACAAAGAAGTTACACCAATAACTGAGGATTACAGTCAATGAAAAATGAACAATGTTAGTTTCATCTATTTTTGTTCATAAAATGCATGATGATGTAAAACTCATTTTTCTAGTAAAATTGATGTAAAACTCATTCTTCTAATAAATGTTTTAATAACTGTCTCTGATTTTGTCCCTTTGCCCCATTAATTTTGGCTTTGAACCAGAATTCGTGAGCAAAGAACCTGAGACGTGTGTCTGTGGAGGACTGAGACGATCTTGATGAAATCCAGGTAAACCACATCCATTGGTATTCAGTTGTCAAGTTCTTCTGCAACCTATTAATAAAACTATGTCAGGTTTGTCTAACAGTTCCTTCTGGTCATAAAATCATGTTGGTCATAAACTTATGTTGTTACTGAGCTAGAGATTGCTGTCCACTAGGAAAGCAAACAGCCTTTTCCTTCGGATTTTCTCCATGGTTTTCCTTATTGTTGTTTTTAAGCTAACAGGCATGTACTGTAGCTGCCTGCATTTTTCCTACTCCTCCGCTCCATACAGGGGCGCCATATTTGCTGTTTTCCAGTCCTCAACCACTTTTGCTGTGGTCAGTCACCTCTTTTAAACCTCACTCCAGGATCTGCTAGCTCACTGCCCAGTTTCTTGACAACACTTGGAGGCAGCCCATATGGTATCTATACTTTATTTTCCTTTGGAAAAAACATTTGAGTTCTAACTTCCTCCCTCATTTTACAGATGTCTGATCACTGTTCTTTCAACTCTGCTCCACCTATCTCCTGGCATGGCACCTTCCTCTTGTTTTCCTTTATAAAGACAGAAGTGAAGTATTCATTCAGTACCTCTTCAATATGCCTTGAAAGTGGAATTTGGAGGGATTTGCTGTGAATGGGAAGCAAATGGTATATGTGTGTGAGTGTGTGTGAGTGTATGTGTGTGTGTGTGTGTGTGTGTGTGTGTGTGTGTGTGTGTGTGTGTGTGTGTGTGTGTGTGTGTGTGTGTGTGTGTGTGTGTAAATACTTGGTTCTTGCATCCCAGAGACGTTATGGGATAAAGAAAGGAACTGATTATAATAAACAGTCTCTTATGGACAGAGGTAACTTATAAATGCTTGGCTGTCAATGTCCTGTTCAGAAACAGGACATTGTTTATTTTATTTTATTTTTATTTATTTTACATTTGTTGACCGGGATAGTCCAACTGGATGCATGTTCATTTTCAGCGGAGGCCCGGGGAGAAAAGCTCCAAGGGTAAGCAGATACAGCATTACATAATACCAGCATTACATATTACAAACAGACTATTTACAGAGATTACATAAGTAAGCAAGTTAAACAAGTTCCACAGGTTACAGTTAATCCTGAGCACAAGTCAGGATTAAATTAAATTACACAGTAAACTGGTTAACAGATTTTTACACATTCTAGAGAGAGTTAGCTAGGCTTGATACATTGACATAGCCAGTTAAGTGACAAATGTTGTTTGAGTCTAGTTTTAAATTGACCTAAGGTGGAAAGTAAGGTAATATCAGCTGGAAGAGAGTTCCAGGATCTACTTACAGAGTTTGCAAAGAGAGAATCACCGGCTGTGTTATTAATTTTGCTAGTCTGAATTAGTAGTTTGTTAGAGGATCGAAGCGGTCTAGGATTGTTATACGGGGTGATAATATTTTTAAATGCAAGAGTATTGTCCGGATTATAGAGGATTTTATAGGCCACAATCAGTTGATTATACTGGATTAGGCTGGGTAGTTCAAGCCAACCAAGCTGATTTAGATTGATGCAATGATGTGTCCTAAAAGGCAGCCCAGTGGCAAACCTGGCAATGTGGTTGTAGCAAATTGAGAGTTTGTTAAGGACAGTCTTGTTCAAATTCGAAAGTAGAGGGGATGCATACAGAAGGGTTGAAAGAAGGTGAGAGCGAGCTATGGCAATTTTAGCTGGAGGGGTTAGGAAGGCTTTTATTCTGTAAAGTGACCCTAGTTTTTTTATTGATGGTTTTGATAGTTTGGTTAACAAGTAGGTCAAATTTTAGATTATTGTCTATGATGACACCTAATAGTTTTGTAGATGGGTCAGGGGAGATTATTGTGCCATCATTTGATTTTATGGTAAAGGTGAAAGCGGCAGACCTATGTGTTGGTGAAAATAACAGCATTTTAGTTTTTTTGGGATTTACGATCAGACGATGTTCAGAAAGCCAGTTTTCTATTGTATTAAAGGTGGTCTGGGTAGCTGACCATAACTCTACTGGAGATGTGGCTGAGCAAATCAGAGTAGAGTCATCAGCATATTGGATACAGCTGACTTTTGGGATGACAGTATAAAGGTCGTTAATGAAGATGGAGAACAGCAAGGGCCCTAGTATAGAGCCTTGTGGTACTCCGAGGGTGTTAGGTAGAAGGTTAGAGAGTTTGTTCTGCCAGAGGACAGCCTGCTGTCGACCATTCAGGTAGGATTGAAACCATTGGAGGGCTCCAGTATCTAGACAGAATGTTTGCAGGGTGTGGATTAAAAGTTGGTGATCAACCATATCGAATGCCTTGGAAAGATCCAAAAAGAGGGCTGAGGATATATAATTATTGTTGCGATTATGGTTTATGGTGTTAGTAAAGGCTAGGAGGGCTGAAGCAGTGCTGTGATGAGGATGGAAGCCATGCTGAGTGTCTGCCATAAGGCGATTTTGGATTAGGCGGTGCATGAGCTGTCTATGAATACATTTTTCCATAATCTTTGCAAGTGGAGAGAATATAGCTATTGGCCTATAACTGGAGAATTCAGTAGAGCTGCCTCCTTTGTGAAGTGGGATTACATAGGATATTTTCCAGATGGTGGGAATTTTAGCTTCTACTATGGTTTGATTGATTAGTATTGAGACGGGGTAAGCAATAGCATCAGCTGATTTTTGTAGGTTCTCGGCAGGGAGTTGATCAGCAGAAAGTGTAGTGGGTTTTAATTTTTTGATCAAGGTACGTATAAGTGAAGTGGCGACTGGTTGGAAGCTGAACGCAAGTAGGTTTCTAGGGGTGCTACTTTCAGGACCAGGGGAGCTAGGAGGTAGTTGGCTAGCTAGGGCTTGAATTGTCTCAGTAAAGAATTGATTAAAACTATCAGAAACATCTTCAGGGGTTTTATCAATAGTAGTAGCAGGGATTGGGGTTGAAGTTTGTCCAGGATGTAGTAGATTATTTAAACCTGCCCAAAACTTCTGAGGGTTATTTTGATTTACTGTCTGTAAATTACAGTAGTACTGTTTTTTGTCTTGTAAAATTGATTTTTTGGTTTCGTTCCTGGATTGCCTGTATTTAATGTGATCTTGAGGGTCTTTAGAAGAACACCATAAAGCCCATGCTTTGTTTCTAAGGGTAATTTTGAGTTTAGACTCTATAGAAAGTCATGGTACAGTTTTTGCTTTGGTTCTCTTTGAACGAACAGGTGCATGCAAATCAAGGATCTCAAGGAATTTGTTGTTAAAGTATGCTACTGCTTCCTCTAAGGGGAGGTGTTTTAGAATATACCAATTACATGAGTTTAGTTCTTGTTGGAATTTGGCAGGGTCAAAGTTTTTATTGTTTCTAACCTTTCTGAGTAAGGGTTGTTGGGAATTAATGGTTTTGTGCTTAATTACATATGTGAGAAGGTGATCGCTTAGGCCATTAAGGAGGGTACCAGAGGTGTACAGTTGGGGGTGACTGTTTATGAGTACCCAGTCAAGTATGCTTTCTTTTTGGTTGGGTTTACCTATCCTGGTAAGGGTGGATATGATTTGTGTAAATGCATGCAGGTTAATATGAGTGGTTGGGGATTCTAAGGAACAGGTGCCCCAGTCTATGTTAAAGTCTCCAAGTAGTAGGGTTTCTTGGGGGTAGTGACATGATAGCCAGTGCAGTATATCTTCAAATGTAGATATATTGTTACCTGGGGGAATGTACATACAAATGATATTAATGCATTTATTTTTATTAAGTTGCAATTTGGTGGCAAGAATCTCTGAGTTATTAATCTGAGGAGGTTGTATTACATCTATGGTGACATTCAACTCAGATTTATAGAGTACGGCTACCCCACCCCCCCCTTGTTATTCTTTCAGGAGAACTTAGCTATGTTTAGAAAGGCCTCCCTGCATTGCTACCTAGGAACAATCTATGAATCGAAAAGGAGAAGTACTTCTGCCACACTATCAAATGTAATCTACACAAAACAGATGGGTAATTGCAAATTTACACTTGTCCCTCATAGATAGAAGCAACATGTAAATATTCCACTCATCACTGGGTTATTTGCACTTAAAATATAAGGACTAAAGACTTCATGGAAATGTACGGATAGGCTTCTTAAGATCCTCACAAATCAATAGCTTAGTAAGGACCTATGAAACTAAGAAACAGGAGAATCATCTTATAGATTCATAGGTAAGTACTAGACTAGATGCCCTTATGGCCACTTTAAGCCTAGCCAGTCTCCATTTCTGTGCTGAAATAACCTATCCCATTTGGTTATAGATTGGCCTTACCCATTCCATGGTCACTAATTATATACTACCCCTAATGAGAATAACTGGGATTATACCATAGATAAAACGGGGGTTACCCATGTATGGGATAAAGTATTTAGGAGCTGCCTCTGTCCATTAGTAGTACAGGGGACAGTTCTGGGGTAAATGTTATGTTTTCTATCCACAGTGCTATGTTGTGCTTGAATATGGGCAGGGATGAACTTTGTTTTATGTGAATGGGATGTCTGTTCCACAACAATGGTATCCTCTGTGAGATAGGGTCTATATCATATATTCGAAATTCCAAAATGTTGAACACCATATGTTCAAACTTGGAATTTCGAATATTGAAAACATTGAATGCTCAGAATAGCGAATTTTTTCCCAGGGAAAAAATTCACTGTTCCAAGAAACATACACACAACACAAGCACACCAAAATAAATAAACCACACACATACAGTTAACAAAACCCAACCCCACACTAAACCACACATACATTACTAACTATCCACTTATCTTAACCCGCACCCTAACCCTAAGGTCTGTAACTATCGCACACATACCCTACGAATCTATACACAAACTAATTAATACACACATACAGTTAACAAAACACAACCCTACACTACACCATACATACATTTCTAACTGTCTACTTACCTTAACCCGCACCCTAACCCTAAGGTCCGTAACTCTCGCACCACAGTGGAGAAAATAGCGAAGCCACGAAATGGCCCACCGAAATCTTGCCCTAGGTAAGATTTCAATGTTCCGGGGCTTCGCTATTTTCACCATTCAATATTTTGGGTTCGATGTTTTCACGTTCTGTGTTTTACCTCTTCAGAATTTTGATATAGACCCGTGAGATATACCTGTCCCTCCAAACTATTCTGTTGATGTTGCAGAAGAGGTTTAGATCGTTATACTGTATGTCTGATGTGCAATAAATTCTTCAGTAAACAGTCAGAGGATACCCAGGAACATAACTAAAAATGCCTTTGATTGTCTTTGGTCTGAGTAAGTATTTTAG
This sequence comes from Protopterus annectens, assembly GCF_019279795.1. Taxonomy (NCBI): domain Eukaryota; kingdom Metazoa; phylum Chordata; order Ceratodontiformes; family Protopteridae; genus Protopterus; species Protopterus annectens. Next base: position 911,236,565 of record NC_056729.1, read on the forward strand.
CCTCAAACTTGGCTTTAGTGGATTTTATTAAGCTCCTAAGTAGTTTGTTTGTATCCACGACAATGGCTCTAACATTCTGGGAATTTTTTCTCCTTACTTTTGGTCAAAATTATTTTCCTTTTATTATAAAGCTTGTTGATACTGTGGTTCCATATATGAGCCATGTTCTTTAGGTACAATCCTTGGTTTCCTTGTTTTGTTGACTGTTTACAGTGTTTTATTATATGACTGTTAAACTTGATAGGATGAAGTCTATGAGTTTATCGTTAATATTTTAACTACAAATACATTTTTAAATGAGCTTGTTTTTTTTTTTTTTTTTTTGTTGGCATGTGTTGTGAAATGCACTTTGTTGAGCTACAGCAGTTTATCTAGTATGTAGTGCAGATGAGAAAGGCTATGAGCTGCTAATGAACTGGTTCCTATCATGCAGGATTTAAATCCCTCATCCTTCATTTGCTTACTGTAAGATTCTGACAAGGTCACCTCACCAGTCAGTGCTCCTAGACTACTCTTGCAAAGGGACACTTGGGTCCAGCAGGCTGTGCCTACAAAAAAAAAATTAAAAAGTATTCATGGGTAAAATACTAACACCAAACTCATAGACTTCATTATATCCAGTTTATTCAAAGCCAAATAATAAACACAATGCCAAGAATCAACAAAATGAGGAAGTGAAAGATCATACCCAAAGAACATGGCCCATATGATGATGTTCCTGTTTATTACAATTAATTCGTTCCATTACACAATAATTACTGTGGGTTGCATGAACCATGTATTTACCCACACACACGCACACACACACACACACACACACACACACACACACACACACACACACACACACACACACACACATACACACAAAACCATCAATTACAGCCAGTTACATGAACATACACCTCAAATATCTGCTTGAGATCATGTGAATAAATACATTCATAAATAATGAGTGAGAATTGCTGCCAAATCCATACAGTGGAATACACTGCAACCCCTCACCCCACCCCTCCCCACCCTCAAAACTTCTTAGCTCTGGTGAGAGACAAAGACCCAAAAATAAGGAACATATTTTAAATATGTCTCTTATGTATTTAGAAAGTTGTTAGAATAAAAAGTTTGCATTAGCAAGAATTGTCTGAAGGATACAAAGCATGAAACTCATGCCTGTCATTATTTAATTCCTTCAGTCCACACCAAATTGCCAGAAAGCCACAACTTTTACAAGGAATGGCCAAATACCTCTAAACTTCTTTGCTCAAGGGTTCTGAACAAAGCCAAAATTAATGAGGAGACAAAGACAAAATTTTAGATACCATTTTCTTTTCTCTTTTAACTAACTAGTCTCTCTTCTCAAGGATGACCCATGAGCACTGTCTGAGTAATATACTCAAAGGCACAGAGATGGCCCCCCTGTTGTAGAAAGAAGTAGCAGCCCACAAAAATCACAAAAATTGATAGGCCAGAAAAAAGCCATAAAGATATTAGAGTGGAATATTTAGGATAAAAAATAAATTATGCATTGTTACTATTATGCAAGAAGCGCATAATTTCCATACAGGAGATGCACAAAAGTATTAAGAGAGAAATTAGAAGAAATAAGTACTTGCACAAGAAAAAAAACTGTCAGAAGCTTCAAATAAAAATGTGTGCTCATTAATACAACACATGTATGAAAAATATTACAGTATATAGACCAAGAAACATTGAGCTGTTTGGAAAAAAGAAGTTACTGAGGAAGTGTGAAAATATAAAGAACAAAATCTAGAAAATTTTGAAAGGTATAAAAAGAAATATGAACATGGGAAAAAAAGAGAGATCTGATATGGTGCAATATGTATGCAAAAGAAAAAAAGCTAAATTAATAAATACAAAAAATCCCTAAAGATATTCAAAGAAAAATACAGGCAAAGGCATCCATATATGACAAATTTCATAATGCAAACAATAAGATTACAAAGAGGAAATGTAGAACAGAAGATTAGTAAAGTAGAAGTTAAAAAAAAGAAGCTGAAGTTATGAAATACCTGGGGACTGAAGGACTTAGTATAAAAAGTCTAATACAGGTTATATCACAGCATGATGGAACAATGAGTCCCCCAAGTAAGGAGAAACAGGAGGGGCAGAAGACATCTGAAGAAGAAATATGGTCACGGGAAAGAAAAAGAGATTTAATATGGTGCAATATTTATGCTAGGGAGAAAGCAAAACTAATCAATACAAAAAGAGCAGCACCAAAGATATTTGAAGAGAAATAAAGACAAAGGCATCTGGATATGGAAAATTTTACAATACAAAAAAAAAAAAGAAAACAAAGAGGAAAAGTAGAAAAGAGGATTAGTAATGGAGAAGTTAAAGAAACAGAAAGTGAGGTTATGTATTACCTGCCAAGTGAAGGATTTCATGTAGAAAATCTAACTGATAACACCACAGCAGGACAGAGCAATGGATCCCCAAATTAAAGAGAAACCTGTGGAGCAGGAAATATCCAATCAGTTGCCATATGAAGATACTTTGGAGGCTTCCATAGGAAACTAGTACAAACATCCAGTTGGAGTTGTACAGCAAGGGAAGGAACAGGAAACTATGGCAACTCTGACACAGTCAGTGTTGTGGAGTGATAGGCCAGTGAGCTCTCATATGAAAGAGCAATGATGACACAGGATGAAACTGAAGAGAATGTGGCACAGGAAGATACTCTGGAACTTTCTGTAGAATGCCCACAGGAAATGCAGAACAAAGAATGTGTCCTCAGTTTAGAAGAAAATGATTTATGAGACGAGTTACTTGATTTAATAGAGATGGGCAGACATATTAAGATCAATGAAAGAAACAGTCTACAGAAAGTCAATAAGACCTAAAAAGTTAGAAGTTTGATAAAACAAATGAAAACTGTAATTAGTGCTATTCTTAGAGATTCATTTGATATAACAGAAGTAAATAGGATATATTACTGTGCAGCTAAATTACTAACAGATAAAGCCTTATTTTTATTTATTTATTTTATTTACATTTATTTACCGGGAAATTCCGACTGGACACAGGTCCTTTTTCAGCGGATGCCCAGGGAAAAAAGCTCCACATCATGTACATGATAAATAGAGATACAAAGTTGCAGCAAAAGTAAACAACATTACAGGTTGTTGGCTTTAATACAATAACAAGATATTGTTTATCAACAGTATATACAGAAAATGTTGCAAGTTAAGATAGTTTCTTGTTTATAATATTAGTAACAAAGTTGTTAGACAAGATGTTAAAGTATGTAAAGACAACTAACTATTTCTGACTGTGGTTAGTAATGGCGGTAGTATAGTTGGGTTAAGAGTCTAGGTGGGGTGAGGGCAAGGGGGCGGGCTTGTCTGGATTAGAACAAGGACAAAGCCAGTGCAAATTTAAATGGAATTTGAGCACAGTCTTGAAAAGGCTGCTGGAAGGTATAGTAGTTATAGAGGGTGGAAGATTGTTCCAAAGTTTAGATATGGTACATGAAGATATGGCTTCTCCTGCTGAGTTTTTGGGTTTGATAACAGTGAGTTGATTTTTTGTTGCTTGATCTTAGGGGCCTAGTGGGGTTATAGGGTTGGAGAAGGGTTTGAAGGGCCTTACCAAAAAACATAGGGCAGTAAGGGAAAGGAAGGGGAGAAATCAAATGTTATTATGGAAGTATCAAATAAAGAAAACTATAAAGCAATTAAGACAAGAGGTGTCACTTTTACAAGAGTATAGACGAGGGAACAGATCAACAAAAATGCTCAGAATGATAGATGTGATAAAAGCAATGAGCACTATCAGAATAGATCAAGATCTATCATGCGCTATTGCAAATAACAAACTAAAAATAGTCCAGGCTGAAAAATCTAGAAGATCCACAGATAAATATTGAGGAAAAGTACAAAATAAGCAATTTATTGGTCATACAAAAAAGTTTTATAGAGAACTGGGAAACAAGGCAAAATGAATTGAAACACCACCAAAAAAGAAGAAATAGATACATTTTAGAGAAATATATATGAAGATCCATTGGAACATAACAAAAATGCTAAATGGATAGAAAAACTAAAAGAAAGAATACAAAGTTCAAATGTACAGGATATGAAATGGAATGAAGTAAAGGCCTGATAGATTGAAACAAAGTTAAGAAAAGCTCCTAACTGGAAAAGCCCAGGCCCAGATGCAGTACCTAACTTCTAACTAAACATCTTTGCATGAAGATTTAGCCATGAGTAAGATCTATTTGTATGTGCACCCCAGACACCAACCTGGTTAACAACAGGAAAAACAATGATCTTATTTAAATGCAAACCTGCAAGCTATCCTAAAAACTATAGACCAATAAATTGCCTTCTGACAACCTATAAACTATACACTGGAATTGATGCCTACAGTGTTTACAGTCATTTAATACAAAACTCAATCACGGCAATAGAACAAAACGGTAATAAAAGAAAGTCATATGGAATAAAGGATCATTTGTTGTTAAATAAAGTCATAATGGAGAACTGTAAAAAGGGGAAGAATCTAAGTATAGCATGGAAGATCTAATTTAGATAACCAAAAGCCCATAAAGCCGAACTCTATTTTGCTGAGTCGAAAATAATGAAACTGAAAATGCCAAACCACGTAGTTTTTCCGAGGGGAAGTAAACACTTGACAAAACTGCACTACAGCACACCATACTATCTGAAACCCACCTAGGCGGCGCCTGTGCTCCCACACCACCTAACTATATATACCAACACCAGGATCACACTACAGTGGGGAAAAGGGCATATTTTCCCACATTGGGCAAGTATTTACTTGCCCTGGGAAAAAATACACGGTTTGGCATTTTCAGTTTTGTTATTTTTGTCTTGGCAAAATGACGGTCAGCTTTATGGGATTTCAGTCATCTAAAGTAGAGTCGGCATGGATAGACTACAAAAAAGCAATTGACAGTATCCCACATTCATGGATAAAAGCGTGCTTAAAAGTGTATAGGATGCACCCTACTCTGATCAATTACATTACAGTGTCCATGAGACAGTGGCAAACCATTTTGTAGTTAAGCCACAATAAAATGCAAATTATTATTCCAGGGTAAAAATCCAAGGGGGGGGGGATATTCCAGTGTGACTCTTTGTCACCATTGCTCTTTTTTGTTGCCCTTAACCCATTAAACTGTCTACTTAACAGATTAGGATATGACTACATTTTGGCTCCCAACAAACAACAAAGTGTAAAGACTTCTCATCTTCTTTTAGTGACAATTTAAAACTGTATAGTTCATCAGATGAGGAACTGAAAGCACAACTGCAAGTGGTCATAACTTTTTCTGATGATATAAGAATGTCATATGGTCTTGATAAATGCGCAAAAGCAACCTTTAAGGCAGGAAAGCTGCAGCACCAAGAAAACATCAGTTTGGGACAGGAATGTGATATAAAAGAACTTGAGCAAGAGGAAGTGTATAAATATTTGAGATTTAGGTTCATAGGTAGGTACTAGGCTATCGGTCCTGGGGCCTATATATGCCTAGCCAAAAAGGTTCCCTGGCTTTCGCCACCCAAGAAAATTATTTTCCTGTGCCCCTGTCAAGCAGTGCCGCAGAAGTGATCCCTGGGGTGAATTTTCTATTTCCCATCCAGCTGTCAAGATTTTTCTTAACGAGGGCCATTGAGGAGCTTTGCTTGACATGAATGGGTAGTTTGTTCTAGAGTATGGGAAGTCTCTGAGACAGGAATCTATTCCTCCAGCATGTTCTGTTTATTGTGGTGACAAGGTTTATGTCCCTGGAGCATGTGGTAGAGAGAGATTAGGATTTCTTTAAATGTAGCATGTCCAACAGCTCTGGGTTCGACATAGCCTTGTATGTTAGGCAGAGATCGCCTCTGAGTGGGCAATATGCGATGGAGTAGAGCTGGAGTTTTTTGAGACGGTCTGCGTATGACATCTGTTTGAGACCGGTAATCCTCTTAGTGAGGTATTTCTGTGGCCTTTCCAGTTGTTGTAGGTATCTTGTGAGATACATGGCAAATGGGGCATTGTACTCTATAATGGCTCTGATGAGGGATGAGTAGAAAGGAACAATTACCTCTTTTTTCTAGAGGAGAACACTTTTGTGATGAGGTGTGCCACGTAGAAGGATTTCCTGACTACTGTGGCGATGTGGTTATCAAAGGAGAGACTACTGTCCACCTGTGTCCCGAGGGCTCTTATCACACTTTCAGTGTTTAGTGAGTTACCATGGGTACTGAGTTTTTCCCAAAGGGAATGACAATGCACTTCTTTGCACTGAGCTTGAGGCCATGACTTTGACACTAAGCATCTGTCTCTGTGAGACCCTTTTGTAGAATGTCTACATCATTAGGTGATTCTATTATGGCTCCCAGTTTGCAGTCATCTGCGAACTTTGTTAGCCAAAGACCTTCTGTGCTGGCCTGCACTTCAGAAAAGTAGATGCCGAATAGGAGAGGACACAGGCCCGAACCCTGTGGTACTCCACTCATCACTAGTCTGAAGTCGAACTTGGAGTCGGCTACTTTTACTGTGCGGGTTCTGTCAGTGAGGCAGTTGGCCACCCATCTTGTGACATAGGGATTTATGCCCAGTTTAGTGAGTTTATCTATAATTTCAGAGTAGGGAATGGTATCAAAAGCCTTGGCGAGGTCAAGATAGGCTGTGTGCACTACCTTGCCCTCGTCTACGGTTCTAGTGACTGCTTCAAAGAAGTCAATCTGGTTTAGTATACATGATTTGCCTTTTACAAACCCAAACTTAGTGGGGTCCAGGGCTTGGAGGTTACCTATGTCTTTGTTTGCAAGCTCCAAGATGATATGTTCCATGGCCTTGCAGACCAGGCTCATCAGGCTAATGGGGCAGTAGTTTCCGGGGTCCGTGGTGGCACCCCCTTTGTGAAGTGGGACAATCATCACTGTGCCTCATTCAGTAGGCACATAGCCTGAGGTGAGGCTATGACTGAATATGGTACTTATGTGGGGTGCCAGTTCATTCTGTAGTTCATGCAGTACGCAGCCTGGGATGTTGTCTGGTCCCATGGATGCTGTGTTCTTGGCTTTGGAGAGTGTGGTCTTTACTTGTTCATCTGTGATTACAGGGGCTTTGCATTCTTCTGGTATTAAGATGGGCCCCTTAGAGGGTGAGAGGGGGGTAAAGTTAGCACTGAACCTATCTGCCAGGATGTTGGCAATATCGGTTGGTTCTGTATATTTAGTGCCATTGTGCTGTAGCTCAGAGCAGATCTGAGTGCTGTAGCTCAGAGCAGATTTGATGAAAATTAAAACAATAAAACATGAACAAATGTGAAAAAAACTTAGTAAGGAATATTTTAGAAGACTTAAATTAATACTGAAAACATTGTTGACATCTATGAACATAGTCCAAGCTATAAACCAATTTGCTCTTCCTGTCCTAATGTACAGTTTTTGCGTGACTGACTAGCCCCAAAAGGTGTTATTTAGTTTGGACAGGAAAACAAGAAGGATGCTTCATGCTCATCAAATGATTTATAAAAATCAGTGTATGCCAAGACTATATATATCCCCTATTCTGAAGTAGGTATGGGCCTCCTCAAAAATGATTACATGTGTAGATCTGCAACTATATGACTGCATACATATCTGCTGATGTCACAACACCCAAATGTAGTGAAAGTTTTAAACCATGAGGAGAATAAGTCTAAGATGACTTCCCTACTTAGTTTAGCAGAAGCGTATCAACGTCAAGTGGGAATGGAAATCAAACCAGAAGTAGATAAAACTCAGCAGCAATTGAATATGCCATAAAATAAAAGAAAAAAGATAAGGTGAAGGATCAGTTGAGAAGGTAAGAAATGTGGAAAATGCATAAATATAGTTGCAAGTATTGAAAACTCTTGAAACAATCTCATGTTGATCAGGATCAAATGCAGGAATAGTTAAGGAGAGGTGAATTTAAACCAAAAGATGAAAGTTTAATATTGGTTGCCCAAGAAAGTGGACTACGTATATATTAATTTACAAAGTCCACTGAACATGTGGGAGAAACAGACAAATATTGGTTTTGTAAAACCGAACTGGAAACAGTAGCACATCTTGTTGCTGGGTGTGACATGCTAATGGCAGAAGGACTGTATACTGAAAGGTATAATAATGTGGCAAGACTGTTGCATTGGGGATTGTGCAAACATTATAATATTAATGTAGCTGAAAAACACTGGAAACACAGGCCACAAAGAATTATAGAAAATGATGAAGTTTATATTACATGGGATCACCCATTGAAAGCAATTAAAAAAATAGATGTGGGAAAATCTGACATAGTAGTCCATGAAAAGATGACAAAAGTAGCACGGATCATTGAAATTGCTACACCCAGTGACTACAGTGTCTCACATACAGAGAGACACAAAGTCATAAAATACCAGTATTTGCAGGCAGAAACAACAGCAATGTGGAAGAAGGATAACTAGACAGTTCCAATAGTAGGGGAGGAAAGGGTCTTATCAAAAAGAATTTACAATCATATTTAGATATGTTACTAATACATGTAACTCCAAATTAATTGCAGAAGGAGTCATTACTGGGCACATTGCGGGTGCTGCGAAGAGCACTTCTGGCTACCATCAAAGATTAAAACAATACTAATTTCACAAACTTTAATCATACTTTGACTTAGGAATGGGATCCATTCCTGTCATGGTATTAGAAACCCAAAAGACTTGGAGAAATTAAAAAAAATAGGCAAATGAAGCTGAAAAGATTCAAACCATGTACTTTTAACTTCATAAAGTAGATTGTTAATAGCTCAAAGCCTTAAGAGCCAGACATCTCTAATTCACTTGAAATTCATTTTTGTACAACAGCTATTAAACTCTAATGGCTAGCACTACTGACTGACTGTCATTCTTTGTGATTTATTAGAAACTGACAGTGTGAAGGAAGGTCTTACAGTCAGTACAGTATATTAAGCTCTTAATGAGTTGCTTTCTGTAGTCAAGGGTACATGGTTAGATTCTCTCTAGCTTCATATGCTTACTATGTGACTTTGAGCAAGTCACTTAAATAGACAGTGTTCCTCAGACTTGGTGAATAAAAAATATTCTTAATTTCTAGGCATTCGACACTGTATCCCACACACTCCTTTTTAATCACCTTTCTAACCTCAATCTCTCCCTAGATTCCCTTTCTTGGTTCAAAAGTTATCTCTCAGATAGCTCCCAAGCTGTGACATGGCAAACAGGTACCTCTACCTTCCTTCCTACCCCTACCGGAGTTCCACAGGGTTCTATTCTCGGACCAATGCTCTTTAATGTCTTCATCAATGATTTTCACTCTGCAATTCCAAACTCTCAAATAGTGCAATATGCAGATGACTCCACTTTAGTCTGCTCAGCCTCTAGCCTTCCCGAGCTGCAGGCCAAGACCCAACTGGCCTTCACAACTACAGAGAATTGGATGCTTCAAAACCATCTCTCTCTTAATGCCAATAAATCCCATATCATTCTTTTCTCCCCTTCAAAAGCCCTCCCACTTGATAAGCCCTCTTTCAAGATCACCAGCCTCACCCACTCCTCAATAGAAGTTGTTACTTGTGCCAAACTACTTGGTGTTACCGTTGATGAACACCTGAAATTTAATACTCATATTCAACTAAACATAAAAAAAAAACATCAGAAGCTCAGTATGCTTTATAAAAACGCTCCCTTTCTATCATTAGCTACAAGACAAACCCTCACCTCCACCTTCCTTCTACCTTCTCTATTGTATGGTGCTCCTCTTCTAACCAACCTCACAGCTTCTATCTCCTCAAAACTAGAAAGTTGCTACAACAAAATCGCCAAATTCGCTACTAACTCTACTCATTCTACACACCATTGCATCTCCCTCCATAGTCTTCAATGGCTAGAACTCCCTAATCATCTTGACTACCTCCAACTTACAACTGCCCACAAACTAATTTTTAAACCCACTGCTTGCCCTGCACTATCTAATATCTTGCCTTTCTACACTCCTCTCAGGCCCCTAAGATCAGCCCACCAAAATCTTCTTTCAGTGCACAAACCTAAACGACCCCCTGGCCACCTACTACTTTCTTATACTATAGCAAAACAATGGAACTTGCTCCCTCCCCTGCTAAGAATCACTACAAGCCCTGAACAATTCAAATCTCTACTCCATTCTCACCTCTCCCAAAACTGGAAATGTAATTGTATACTTCCTACCTAGATCCTATTACATCCCCTTTTCATTATTCTCCCTCCTGCCCCTCTTCTTCAAACTCTTTCTTCAACTCCCCACCCTCAACTTCTTTATCTTTTTTCCCCCTGTATAAACTCTTTGTAAATACTTTTTATATCTTCACTTCCCCTCTGCCTATAATGCCTCTTCTTGCAACTGTATCTTTGACCATTACCGTAAAATGAATCTTTGCCTAACTGTTCTTTTTTTTCCCTCCTCCTGGCATTTCTTCTCCTTTATTTCTTTGCACCACCTCTTTCCTACACTTCTCTTCTGATTTACTTCAATTGCATTTCATATGTATGTGTATTTTTTCTGTGCTAACTATACAATTGTATAAAAATTTTATTTTTACTTGTTTGTAAATTGTTTAAGTGTGCAATGTGTTTGTAATATGGAGCTTTAAGTGTGCAATGTGTTTGTAATATGGAGCTTTTCTCCCCGGGCCTCCACTGAAAACGGGTTTTCGGGCCCAGTGGACATCCCTGGTTATCAAACTGGAAATAAATAAATAATGCCCAACAGGGTGTGTGTTGTGGAAATAACATCCACTCAGGGGTGTTCTGAGGCCCGACGCTGCAGGTGGCCCTGGAAATCACACCCTGGAGTGCATTATTGTGCTTAGAGAATGGGCTATCTGTTAAATTATTTTGTATTTGTTTTATTTTTTAATTTTATATATATATATATATATATATATATATATATATATATATATATATATATATATATATTTTTGATGTAAAATAATTCCTTCACCTAATGTTCCAAACCTGCTGCAGTATATTAACTGTTGTTGGGAGAAGTATTTTATATCCAAAATATAAGTTTGGTTAAGTATTTAATATCTATCTACATACACTTTCTCTCTCTGATACACACACACACACACACACACACACACACACACACACACACACACACACACACACACACACACACACACAAGTACATTTAGAAACACAAGACTGCAGTAAGTTAATAATGCCAACCGTTATAAGTTTCATGCCTGTACCTCTCAACTGTACAGATTTCACAGAATGTCCTTATTTTTGTCTCAGTTTTTGGAGTCTTCCTCATAAAATTTGGGATTAGGTAGCAAATCATTGGAGTTGAAGTCACTAAATATCCTTCAGAAAATGTATTTAACATAAATCCTATTACATTAACTTTTTAATTGTATTATAGCAATATTTAAAATATGTCCTTTTGAGCCTTTGCCCCACATTATTTTAGGCTTTGTCTGCATTTCTTGAGGTAAGAGGTTGAGAAATATGCATGCCTCTTAATTTTAAATAACTTGCATCCACTGCTTGACTGATAACTCTGTCGCTCACACACACACACACACACACACACACACACACACACACACACACACACACACACACACACATTCACTTTCATGCACGCAAGTCCCCATACACTCACACATGCAGACAGAAAAATAAACACACACACACATGCACACTTTTCCATTTATTTTTTAATTATACATTTCTTTTCATTTTATAGGTTCATAGGTTTATAGCAGGTTACTAGACTAGTGGCCTTAGAGTCCTTACAACCCTAACCGTGTTAATCCCAAGTTGCCTCAATTGTCCTTGGTTAGATGGATGTAATTCACAGATCATGTTTATGATAAACACCAACTACCCATGTCCATGAGGAACATGAGTACCATCCCCAGGGTGAATTTGTGGTCTCCCATCCATTTGTCCAGGTTGCACTTGAATAAGGTAAGTGAGGAGCTCTGCTTCATGTGAATTGGATGTTTATTCCAGAGCAGCGGCAATCTCTAGGAAATATATCTGTTTCTTCAGCATTTTCTGTTAATGTCACAGGCTAGGTTAAGATCCCTACAGCAAGTGACTCTTGTGCCATTTGACTTGCAGATGTGCAGCATTTCCATTAAGGCAGGGCCAGAGACTGCCCTGTACGCCTGGCACAAGTCGCCTCTTAGCATCCTATATGATACAAAGTACGGTGATGGGGCTTTCAGTCTATCCATATAAGTCATGGTTTGGAGGTCCTGTACTTTCTTGGTGAGAAACCTCTGTGGTGTCTCCAGCTGCTGCAGGTGCCTGGTGAGGCACATGCAGAAGGGAGCATTGTACTCTATTAATGGTCTAATGAGGCTTGAATACAGTGGAGTTATAACATCCTTAGACCTAGATGTGATGCTAGCTAGTATAGAAGTGAAGCAACAGGACATAATTTAATAAACTAGCAAATAATAATTTCAAAGTTCAGTATGTTGATATTTTATTTACAGGGGAGTGAAACTTCTGTGCTGTGCTCCCCACTAACCCACTATGATATCATTCCATCTCTGAGGTCAGAAGTTGTATTGAAGGAATATTTGCTTTCACATGCAATTCATATATTCCTCATCTTGCAAGTTTGAAATGCGCAATAGTAGGCTTTCCTTACTACTATGGAAATTTGGTGGTCGAAGTTCAGATTGCTATCTACCTGTTTTCCCAGATCTCGCACCACTGGGTTTGAAATTAGGGGGTGCTGTCAATATTGTAATTAATAAGAAATTCTGCTTTGCCAAAGGGGATAATAATACACTTTCTTGCATTTCATTTTGGCCCGTGGCTTTGACACCAGTCATTTGTCTGTGTTAACCCTTCCTGTAATATGCTAACATTGCTTAATATGCTGCTGTGAAGTAGCATACTCATTTTTCATCAAGCATTATCTGTAGAGTAACACCCTGCTGGAGAACATTCATTCACCAATCAGGGTTGCAGTCTACAGGTCATCCATTCTCTAAGTAAAAGTAACTATGACACTCTAATGACAGTTATTGTTAATTGCAATCCCCCAGTGATTCTGTAATCCATACTGGAGTACTGGAGGCAAAATGTACACACACACACATACACACACACACACACACACACACACACACACACACACACACACACACACACACAAGTCATTCTGCAAAACTTCACCCTGTCCTACATCCCATTCTCTCACACACTGGTAAATTCAAAACAACTATGTATCTCCAGCAGTGTTATGGCTGAGTGGTCAAAAGGTCAGAGATCTAATCTTGCTGAAATTCCCAACTGATTTTCTACTGTAAGATGTGCTTCTGGGTTGATACAGCAGATGTACTTCCAGTTATCGTCTGATGCTGGATGGTAATATAGGCAGAGCAAGTTTTTTGTTTGTTTGTTTGTTTGTTTGTTTGTTTGTTTGTTTGTTTGTTTTAATTTTTAGGGTCAGGCTAGGCTCCCAGTCAGTTTCAGGACCTAGGCAGTTGCCTATATCACCTTATGCTGGATCCGGCCTTGGTAGAAACTACCAAAGATAATGAAAACATGCTAAACCAGCAACTCCAGAGCTTTTTGAAGAGCTTTTACTTTGAAACAATGAAGGCAAAAACACGAAATCCTGAATATAAAATGCCAAGTTTCAAACATGATATTTCACAGACATAGAAAGGAAATACCACTGAACATTAACTTCAAGAATATGCCAATAATGTTGAAAGGTGTTTGCTGTCAAATGGAAGAAAACAGCAAAGACTTAGAATGAATTCTAAACTGTAACTGAATTCACTTTTACATTGCATGATGTCAGTAAAATAAACTTATTGCATAAGAATAAATTAGAAATTGTAAAATGCCACCCCATATAAATGCAAATCAATATCTGTTGTTGTTTTACACACACACACACACACACACACACACATATATATATATATATATATATATATATATATATATATATATAGATATAGATACACACAACACTCACACACACACACACACACACACATATATATATATATATATAAACGCACAAACTTGCAAGATGAGGAATATATGAATTGCATGTGAAAACAAATATTCCTTCAATACAACTTCTGACCTCAGAGATGGAATAATATCATAGTGGGTTAGTGGGGAGCACAGCACAGAAGTTTCACTCCCCTGTAAATAAAATATCAACATACTGAACTTTGAAATTATTATTTGCTAGTTTATTAAATTATGTTCTGTTGCTTCAGTTCTATACTAGCTAGTGAGTGAAACATTTACCTTTAAATGTATTAAGCAGAACTGCCAATAATCCTCTGAATTTCTTCTCCCTGTTGACATGCATATCAGCGTTTTTAATATTCAAGATTGTTCATTTTGACATGATTAGTCTCTCAGTATTTCAAGCACTGCCTTTTCCACTGTAATGGTCTCTGCTTTCAGATTTTAGACATGAATCTTTGGCAGCACTTCAGCTCTCTGTCAGTGGAGATAAAGAGCATAGCTTTTACACAACAATTAAATCAAAATGTAAAACCATTTGACTCACATTTCATTCTAGTCTATTTTTGCATATGGTGTGCTACTACTGTACATTTTTTACAGTAACTAAACATATTTTATTCTGCTCTGACCAGTCTATGGATTCAAGAGGTTGGGAGGGTAGCCTAATGGTTAAGGTGTTTGCCTTACAAACACAAGGTGCAGGGTTTGAGTCTCACAAGGGATAATTGGCTAGGCTCACAAGAGTAGTTAGCCTAGTACTAACCTATGAAGATAAGCCAAAGTCCAGTCTTTCTGTTTTCTTTTTCTTTCAACATTTACTACACAAATGACTAACAGTTATGTGGAATGGAAACAGAGATTATCTTGTTGATACATAAGTACACATGATCACATTTACCCATAAGTAGCCTGGTCCAAATTTATATATGCTCATTTAGGACATTAGTGGAGTGTGGCATTTATCATGAAATTATACAAGCCACTGTTAAAAGACTGATTAGTGCAACTTACCAATCCACATGTAACAGACATGTCTTAGTCATGGGGTAAATGCTTACACAGAAAAAAAATATGGGAAAATATCTGGTTTGTATGTTAGATTGTAAGTTGTTATAAAATTGATGGCATTCTTAAACTCTGTACCCATTATGTATCAAAAGGGTACAAGTACCAATTTATTCTGTCAGAGGATAAGTTTCCACTGGTCTGGTGTGAATATTAGGAGCCTGAAGGAATCAGACATTCGTGGATTTGAATCTGGCCTGCCTGAATGTTTCTAACATAAGGCTAGCTAAAGCAGTGAAAGTGTGGAACTATTAGTGAAACAGCTGCAGATTTAACCCTGGCTGATTGTCTCAAAAGAGAAGGCCACATGTACTGGCATACCTTCACAATAAGCATGTTCTCTGCTCAGTTTTAATTTTTCCTGCTGCAAACAAGCTGTCACTTTGGCTGGCAGCTAGCATGGAGGATTAAGTTGTTAATGAGCTGTTTCCTGCACCCAAGATACAGGGTTTGATTTTTATTCATCTCCATTTGCCTATTGTGTGACCTCTGAGCAAGTCACTAACCCAGGCAGTGTTTCTGGGCATACCTCTCAACTATCCAGAATTTCACAGAATGTCCAGATTTTTGCCTCATTTCTTTGGTTTCTTACTTATAAAAGATGTGTTTTTTGGGCAACTCATTGAGGATTCAAGTCACTAAATAATGACAGTCATTTGAGTTTAAGACTGCATATCCTATAGAAAGTGCACTCGGGGCGGGGGTGGGGTGGCCAAGATGGTTTGCAGTTCTACAGCTCTGTTTTTTAGCTCTGCTTCATTTTATCATCTCTGACAGGATTTCTACTAAAACCTCAAGTCAAACATTTCAAAACTTAATGAATTTATAGTTGAACATCTGCTGAAAGATTTACTACAAAAAAATAAGTTTGAAACTCTTTTAATTGCTTTTTTCTGTCAAGAAAACTAGAAAGAACTAATGTACAGGACAGTACTATGAAAAAAGACATGCGGGTTATACGAAGAAACATCTGTGAGTTATCTGGAAAAACAGACAAATTAGAAAGCAAAATGGATCATTTCAAAGAGGAATCTAGAAAAAGTTAAAGTGCTGAGTGCATGAGTGAATCTTTTAAACAACAATCATCACAAATCTCGAGTATAGAGGAGGCAATGTCTGATTTTGATGGACAATTACTTGAAAATGAGAATAACACTGATTTCTTCTGAAACAAAACAACTTATTCTGAGATAAAATAGAAGATGTAGAGGACAGATCTAGAAGAAATAATATCAGGATTCATGAGATTCCCAAAAAAGAAGAGGAAGACAGTATGGTTCAAATCCTTAATATCTGTCTGCCTACAACTTGAACCTGCCTGAAGCTTTTTCTTTTGGCATCAAAAGGGCACATAGATCACTTTCTAACTTATTTTGACATGCAATAGCACCCAGGAAAGGCATGCTATATTATAAACAAAGTATAAAAAATATAGATCTTTACATATATAAAATTTATTGTTGGAATGGTATAAAATAATTAGAGTAACATTAACAGTTTAACAAGTTAAGCCTGGATCACACATAACTGTCATTCTTTTAATGCAAGCTTATATGATATGTCTCCTTTACAAAATGGCAATCTGCTTTATATTCCTTTATTCCAAAGGCATGCATCTGGAGCATTTCTTCCCAGGCCTCCGGTGAAAATAGGCTCTGTCCTAATCAAACTTTCCTGGTCAACAAATGTTAAATAAATAAATAAATATACAATGACCCCCCCATTAATATTCCAAAACGTGCATGCTGATTGGCCAGTGTGCCCGTTGTAAATCCCACAATATTCCAATGGAAAAAGGTTTGGTCGCCCAAACTTTTTTTCCGTTGGTATAAAGTGTCCAAAATTTCTTTTAAAAAAAAAAAACAGAACAAAAGAGACTTTCTTTTCTCCGTTGTTTCCATTTCAAAGCATTGATGTACTGGGTATGCGTGGGAACGCAAGTCCCATATGCACGCGCAGTACATCAACACAAGGAAGCAGTATACTACCACCGGCAGAAGAACAGTAATGTGCCATTATACAAAGACATTATTTAAGAAAAGTAAGTATTTATTTTTCTTAAATAATGTCATTGTATAATAGCAATAACCAACTCTGTGGTTATTCGCCCTCGTGATTAAACCACGCCAACCATGGGTAAATCTTCAATATACCACACCACATCATCGGTTATTGCTTAAATATTAAACATGTCATACAAATGGTGTTTGCTGAATCATTAAATGATATTTCTTTGAGTGCAATGGCTTTTTGGTGGTTGGGATACTTTGAGATGTTCTTCCTTGATATTTTGGTGGTGTGGAGGGGTTTTGGCGTGTGATGTGGAGGTGGCTTGGATTCACTTGTGATCATTTTTGTGTGAATTGCAACTGATGGTTTGTTCATTTTCAAGCCCTTATCATGAAAACTAGCTTGAAACAACTTAGAGTCATGAGCACTTTTATGATGCAGCAAGAGTTTTAAAATTCTAAGAACTGTCCAGGTTACGCCTTCCTGTCTAAAAGTAAATAATCATAATATTTTGAATCATATGTTAAGATGTCAATGAATACAAGTTAGTTAATAAGCAAAATATAGCCTACTGTATTCTAAACCACTTGTCAGTTATTAAATAGTTCTGAATGTTTGCTACTCATATTATACATCACATGCAATAGCACCCACGAAAGTTATACTATGCTATAAACAAAGTATAAAAATATAGTTTCTTACATATATAAAAGTTATTATTGGAAAGTTGTCAAATGGTTGGAGTGGCATTTGCACCTTTACAGGTTGGATCTGGATGGCACATGGCTGTCATTCTTTTAGTTTGTTTGTGTCTTTCAGCTTTTTCCGTGTTAGGGGTCGCCACAGCGGAACTCCGGTCCGCTAATGATTGGCAGTAGATTTTTACATGCTGGCTTGCCGGGCCTAATGCACAACCTTCAACGAAGGAATTCTTTTAGTGCTGGTCTGTATTCTGTGTCTCCTTTAAAGGATGACAGTTTGTTTTGTATTGCACATCCCATGCAGGTTGTGCTTGCTGACTCTTTGGCTATTTCTTTGGATGCAGTGGCTTTTTGGTGGTTAACGTATGCTGGGGTGTTTTTTGTTGTTTAGTGGTTTGGAAGGGTTTGTGGGATTGATATGTGGAGTGCACCAAATGATGTAGACATCCTACAGAAAGGCCTCACTGAGACTAATGACTGGTGTCGAAACCACAACCTTAAGCTTAATGCCAAAAAATGTGTCATCATCCCTTTTGGGAAAAACTCAGTTCCCACTAATTACCACATTGATGGGAGTCCACTGAACACTGAAGGCATTATAAGAGATCTGGGGACACATGTTGACAGCAACCTCTCCTTCGACCATCACGCTGCCACTGTGGTCAGAAAGTCCTTCTATGTGCCACATCTCATTACCAAGAGTTTTGCATCCAGGAAGAAAGGGGTCATCATCTCTCTCTACTCTTCCCTCATTAGGCCAGTCATGGAGTATAATGCCCCATTTGGCATGTACCTCACTAGACACATGCAACAGCTGGAAAGGCCAGAAAAGTACCTCGTGAAGAGGATCCTAGGCCTTAAACACATGTCCTACATGGACAGATTCAAAAAACTCCAGCTATTCTCTGTCTCATATCGTCTACTAAGAGGCTTACAAAGCCATGTCTGACCCAGCTCTGTTAAAAACGCTACATCTAAAGAAATCCCAACCCCTCCACATCACATGCTCCAGAGACCTAAACCTCATTACCATAATCAAGAGATCATGATGGAGAGACAGGTTCATAACCCAGAGACTGCCCATGCTATGGAATAGACTACCCATACATGTCAAGCAGAGCACCTCACTGGCTGTCTTCAAGAGAAATATTGAGTTCATAGGTAGGTACTAGGCAATTGGCCCTAGGGCATATATAAGCCTAGCCAAACCGTACCCTGGCTTTCGCCACCAAGAAAATTATTTTCCTTTGCCTCTGTCGAGCAGAGCCACTGAAGTGATCCCCGGGGTGAATTTCCTATCTCCCATCCAGTCATCAAGATTTTTCTTGAAGAGTGCTAATGAGGAGCGTTGTTTGATATAGATAGGTAGTTTGTTCCAGAGTATGGGAAGTGTCTGGGACAGGAATCTATCCCTCCAGCATGTTCTGTTTATTGTGGTGACAAGGTTTAGGTCCCTAGAGTGTGTAGTTTGGAGGGATTGGGATTTCTTTAAGTGGAGCATGTCCAACAGCTCTGGGTTGGACATAGCTTTGTATGTTAGGAAGAGATCACCTCTGAGTAGGTGATATGCGACGGAGTAAAGCTGGAGTTTTTTGAGATGGTCTGCATACGGCATCTGTTTGAGGCCAGTAATCCTCTTTGTGAGGTATTTCTTCAGCCTTTCCAGTTGTTGTAGGGATCTTGTGAGGTACATACCAAAAGGGGCGTTGTACTCTATAATGGGTCTAATGAGTGATGAGTAGAGTGGAACAATGACCTCTTTTTTCCTGGATGAGAAACCTTTTCTGATGAGGTGTGCCATGTAGAAGGATTTCCTGACTACTGCAGCGATGTGATTATCAAAGGAGAGACTACTGTCCACCTGTGTCCCAAGGTCTCTTATTACACTTTTGGTGTTAAGTAGACTACCGCCTGGTACAGAGTTTTTACCAAAAGGGATGACAATGTACTGTACGGCATTGAGCCTGAGGCCATGGCTTTGACAACAGGCATCTGTCTCAATGAGGCCCTTTTGTAGGATGTCCGCATCGTTAGGAGTTTTGATTATGGCTCCTAGTTTGCATTCATATGCAAACTTAATTAGCCAAAGACCTTCTGTGTTAGCCCGTACTTCAGAGAAGTAGATACCAAACAGGAAAGGACCCAGGACTGAACCTTGTGGTACTCCACTTGTCACTGGTCTGAAGTTGGATTTGGAGTATGCTACTTTCACAGTGTGGGTTCTGTCAGTGAGCCAGCTGGCAACCCATCTTGTAACATAGGGATTTATACCTAGTTTAGTGAGTTTATCTATAATTCCAGAGTGGGGAATGGTGTTGAAAGCCTTGGCAAGATCTAGATAGGCTGTGTGAACCACCTTACCCTCATCTATGGCTTTGGTGACCGCTTCAAAGAAGTCTATCAGGTTTAGGAGACATGATCTGCCTTTTACAAACCCAAACTGGGTGGGGTCCAAAGTTTGGAGATTACCAATGTCATTATTTATAAGTTCCATGATGATACGTTCCATAGCCTTGCAGACAAGGCTTATCAGGCTAATGGGGCGGTAGTTCCTGAGGTAAGGCTATGATTGAACTTGGTACTTAGGTGGGGTGCCAGTACATTCTGTATTTCATGCAGAACACAGCCTGGGATGTTGTCAGGTCCCATGGATGCTGTGTTCTTGGCTTTGGAGAGTGTGTGTTTTACCTGTGCAGCCATGATTACAGGAACTGTGCATTCTTCTGGTATAGAGATGGGCCCTTTAGGGGATGAGAGGGGGGTAAAGTTAGCACTGAACCTATCTGCCAGGATGTTGGCAATATCAGTTGGTTCTGTATATTTAGCGCCATTGTGCTGTAACTCAGACCAGATCTGAGTGTTGCCATTGAGATTCTTGACATAGCTATAGAATGCTTTGCGGTTGTCTTTAGAATCAGTGGCGATTTTGTTTTCATAACTAGCTTTGGAGGATTTTATGAGGGATCTCAGCTTCTTACTGAGGCTGAACAGAGAGTTCCTCCAATCATGGGATTTTACTCTTTTTTTGCAGCAGTTTCTTTCCTCTGTTGTAGAGTTTGTTTATGGCAGGGGACCACCTCATTGGCTTCCTTTTTTTGGAGGATAGCATCTTGGTTATGTTAGGGATTGCACGATCCATGCACTCGTGTAAGTGCTTATAAAGTGCATTTGTGTAGGATTCAGCAGTCGTACCTCTATTGCCCATCAGCATGGGTGTCATGAGGTTTGCCATTTCTGTCTTAAGAAGCGTGAAGTTGGCTTTGGAGAATTTTTTTACAGTGGTTTCCCTAATGGGGGGTGGGGGCGGGATGTGGATGTCTAGGGTGATTAGCTTGTGGTCGGATCTGACCAACAAGGAATTGACCTCTGGTGTGGAACACCAGTTGCCCATGTTGGTAATGACCAGGTCTAGGATATTGCTGTCCCTGGTGGGGGTGTGGATAAGTTGATCCAAGGAAATAGGATAAAAGGAGTGAATGGGAAATAGAAAGTTCACCCTGGGGATCACTCCTGTGGCTCTACTTGATAGAGGCACTGGGAACTAACGTCAAGCAGCATGATGCCAGAACACTTTTATGGGCTAGGTTTGTAAAGGCTCCAGGGCCATTAGCCTAGTACACACCTATGAACCTATTATAGAATCCTTTAGGGCTATACCATTAGGAAATTTTTTTATTTGTTTCAAAAGTTTTCCATGATGGGGGATTTCAGTAGTTGAAGATTTTATATTGTTATATATAAAGTTTAAGTTTTGCACATAAATGCAATTTCATCATACCTGTGTTTTTTTCTCTTATATAAATGTCAGATTTTAAATGCATACCTATTAATATTAATGGATTGAATAATCCAGTAAAGAGGAGGAGTCTGTTCAAATACTTGCAATTACATAAAACTCAAATAGTATATCTACAGGAAACATATTTTTATTTTATTTATTTGTTTTATTTAACATTTGTTTTACCGGGAAAGTCCGACTTGGAATGAAGCCAATTTTCCAAGGTGGCCCAGGGAGAAACACTCTAGACACGTGTCTTTGTGATATGGGAGGAAACTGAAGCACCTGGAGGAAATGCACACAAATGCATGGTGTACATACAGACTCCACACAGAAGGCAGCCCAGCTGAGAATTGAACCAGAGAACCTCTTGCTGTGAGGCGACAACGCTGTCACTGCACCATCCATTTATGTAATAAAGATGTAAATAAACTTTCACTAAAGATTATTTGGTTTTAGCAAGTTCTGGCTTTCAAGCTGAAAGAGGTACCCTTATTTTATGGAAGAACTCACCAGTAATGTTTAAAGTAAAAGATACCTATGTTCATAAAAATTATATTTTAAGCATTGTTATAATTGAGCAGAATAGAAAACTATATACATTGGTGAACTATTATGGGATTCCAGAGGCTGGAACTAAAGATGTAAAAAAAAAATGTAGATACTATAGCCTATTACATGAAAGGTAAAGTCATAATGGCTGGTCATTTTAATTGTATTTTATCAGACAAAGATTCCACTGCAGACAGAAAGCTAAGAATTACATCATCAGCCAAACACTTAATGAATTTTGTAAATCTAATGGATCTAAAGGATATATATAAGTTAAGGAAAACAAACTCACTTCAATTTACCCATTATTCATATAGATATGGAACATATTGATTTTTTTTGTCTTAAACAATCTCATATCAGAGGAGTTTCAATAGTTTCATGTTTGTTGTCAGACCGTAATGCTATAATCTTTAATATTAGTTTAAAAACTGACAATCTAATACATCATAGGAGATTACCAGTGTACATTATTAAAATAAAAGGATTCAAGGATTGGTATGTTAAAGAGATCAAAAATTTCCTAGAAATAAACATGAATGATGAAGTGACTGACATTGTTCTGTGGGATTCACTAAAAGGTTACTTAAATGGAAAAGTTGCAAGCTGGTATATTAGTAAATCAAAAGAATGGACAAAGAATTAAATACAAAACAGAATAAAATAGACACACTAAAGTTAAATGTAAAACCAAATACCATTATCAGTCAGTCTAAATTTAAATATGTAAATACAAAATATGTGGACATTCTAAATCATAAAGGTTCAATAAACCTGGAAAAACTTAAACATTGGGCATATTCAGTAAACCATTTAAGCTTGCATAAACTTGCTCTTAGATTAAAGAAAATGAATAAACTAAATCATATCAAAGAAATTATAACACATATAAATAATAAAAAATAAAGTAGAACAGATAGTAAAGGCATTATATAGGGCTTTATAATATTTTATGAAAATATAAATAATAATACAAACAACCTAGATGATGACATAGTTGAAACTTTTTTAAGGGAAAATATAAATTAACAAGTGAACAAATAAAAAAATGATAGATCATTCAATTTAACAGAAATAAACAATTAAATTAAAAAGTTAAAAAATAACAAAGTGCTGGGCTTAGATGGTCTTATACCAGAACTATATAAAATACTACCTAATGATGCAGTTAAAATATTAGATAAAGGTCTATAGAGAAATAAAAACAACTGCTGAAGTCCCCCATCATGGAAATATTCCCTTATATTACCTTTTTTAAAACAAGATAAAGATCCTTCAAAGTGCTCATCATACATAAACATTTCACTTTTAAATGTTGACTATAAGATGTTCATGTCCATTTTAGCTAACATAATTAATCTACTTATACCTAAACTAATTAACAGTGATCAAACTTGGTTTATTTTAAATAGACAAGTACAGGATAATATAATAAGAATACATGCATTAACAGACTATGCAAATAAAAATAGAAAAGAACATTCTATCATTAGTCTCGAGTTAGATAAGGCTTTTGACTCAGTTAATTGGTTGTACCTGTTTGAAACACTTAAAGTGTATAATTTCTCCACCTCAGCTAATTGCATTAATTTCTAAGTTATACGATAACTCTTGAGCTTATGTTAAAACAGGTTAATTTAATTCTAATTCCTTTAAATTATAAAAAGGCACAAAACAAGGCTGTCCGTTATCACCTTTACTTTTCTGCATTAGCTATAGAACCCTTTGCTAATAGTACAATAACAACATTAATGGTATCAAAATAAAAGATGATTTCAAACTAAAGATTCAGCTTTTTGCAGATGATATTTTACTAACAATAGAAAATATAGAAAATTCATTAGAACATATAATTAGTTCTATGAGTCAGTTTGAAAAAAATCTCAAACTTAAGACTTAATCATAAAAAAGTGCATTATTAATTAATAAAATTAAAACATATACAAAAAATATTCTAATTTCAATTGGAATAGCAATCAAATGAAATACCTTGGTATAACCATTATGTCTAATAGTGAAGAAATTATATAAACTTCCAACAGGTTGTTGATAAAATTTCAAATTTAGTCACATATTGGAACAAATTCTTCTTTACCATGAAGAACAATTAATGCTTATTAAGATGGTAATGCCCCCTAAAATATTGTTGTCTTACACTCTTTAGTACTCTCACCACCAAAAATGATGAAAAAGATAAATAACATTCTACTTAATTTTATTTGGCATCCTAATAAACCGAGTTTTCTTTGATTGGAACATAAAAGGTTGAGATAATGGTGGAACAGGATTCCCTGACATTCGATTGTATGCTGCTTCAACAACTGTAAAAGTTATAGCGTTGTGGATAAATTCACCTTATGACTCAAAATAGAAAGAAATACTACACCAAGAAATATTATTAGTAAATAATAAATATATCAGAACCAGTGATAAACAAATAGTATCTCATTGTTTTATCTGGTTATTAAAAGATTTTTGCATAAATGGTATTACACCCTCTTTCCAAAAGTTCACATATTCTAACCATTGTATTAAAGACTTAATATTTTCTAGGTTTCAATTGCATATACAAAGGACTGCTTAAAAGCTTATAACTTCAGCAAAATGCTAGTCTTGAAACAACAAAGAAATTTAATTTATTGTCATAATTTCTTAAATGGTACTTATATATGGGTCTATGACATTTCGTAGAAAATTTCTGACATAGGGTCGAAATCGTCGAAAATCCATTTCGCCGAAAATAGCCCTGACAGTGTATATGCCCTTTTCCCCCACTGTAGTGTGATCTCGGAGTGAGAATATTAATGTAGGTGGTGGGGGCGTAACCCCCCACCCAGTACAGTTTAATATTGTCCAGTATTTTTATAGTAACTTACACTAAGAAGTACAGAAAATTGTATGGTCTAACCTAGGTCACACATGTTAAAACAAATTTCTTTCTGAAAAAAATGTGAGATTTAAGCAGGCAAAAAATGTCAAGCCTTCATCTTCTAGGGCAAGAGAAAAATGGAATGAAGAAATTAAAAGTAATGAGTGGTTTCTGGTTACTAAATTATATCAGTGGGATGATCTGAGGAGAAATAAATAATTCTGTGATAAGGGTAACTACTCTGGAGGATGGGGTTTTCTTTAAGGGTCTATATTACAAGATCAAAACTTTAGTTAATTGAATAACTAAAGATCAACCTTGTAATATCGAAAGCCAAAAACCTCAAATGGCTGATTTAATGCAGGGAAATACTTCCCTTGACCACATGAAAAAAAAACTTTTAATCCCAAATCAAGTGGGGGACTTCACCCCCACACCCCCAATGTGGGAGGCTGTGCCCCCCACACCCACTAACTAAATATACCAACTCCAAGATTGCTCCAAATTGGAGAAACGGGCATAATCCACATAACGGCCAAGGGAAGTGATTCCCTGAATTAAATTTGGCCGCTCAAGGTTTCTGGCTTTCGATATTACAAGATCGATCTTTAGTTATTCGATTAACTGAAGTTTTGATTTTGTAATATAGACCCTTTCTTTAAGGTTAACAGCTGCTAACAGCCTGCATCAAGTAGCCCTGGTTCTGATTCCTTCAATTCTGTCTTGCATACTGTATGACTCAGAGTGAATCACTTAACCAGATCTGTACCCTTGCTTGCATACCTCTCAACTGCTCAGAATTTCACAGAATGCACAGATTTGTGCCTCATATTTCTTGTCTTGACCTCACAAATTATGTAGTTTTCTGGCAAATCACTGTAAACTGAAGTCAATAAATAATGACAGACATTTTAGTTTCAGGCTTCATATCCTCCAGAAAATGCATGTTAATGAAAAACCTGTTATTCTAGCAACTCTATGTTTATAAGGGTTGTATGTAAAATCTGTCCCTGATTTGGGGTCTTTGACCCTGCCCATAATTTCTGGTTGTGCCAAGAATTGTTGCACTAAGAGGTTAAGAAGTATGTCCCAGTGTGCCTCTGAAAAGAAATACTTGTGCATATGGAGTTTTATACTGTAAATGAATGAATAAACCAAAACAAATAAAAACACTGTTCATCTCTTCTTATACTGACAGCAGCTATAAACAGAAAAAAAAGTCTTCATTATCTATGCACATAGATGCTGTGTGTCATTCAGAATTACTTCAGGAATAGTGAAAACGGAGAAATATGAGACAACTACTCAAATTGCCTAAACATAGTGAATGCAATCTATGTCTCATGGCTTCAGGGGCCAAGTTCAACCTTTACCTCTGGTTACTGCCTGCGAGGTGTATGCACGCATTTCTGGAATCAGTATTCAGGTATATTTAATGTACTCTGGGTTCCTCCCACCTCTCAAAAACATAATGAAGGATCACTTCATTTTCCCAGTTATCAAACATACATAGACAAAATAAAGCTTCAGCACAGAAATGACAAGAATACACACACCCACATTTATGTCTGTGTCTATATATACACACACATATATATATATGTATATATATATATATAGTGTAGTTTTAATGTTCCAGATCAGTTAATGTTGCAATCCACATTGCCCCTACAAAGGTCATGTAGTCATAGCAACCATGTTAAAAAGAGAAGTTTTTGTATGCCTAGCATATGGAGCAGTATTTGTTTTCAATCTTTCTTTCATGCTATTAATAAATAAATCTGAGAGCTAGCCCTGCAGAGATCTACATGCCTCCTTTTACAATACTCAGCTGGATATACAGATACACATTTATGATTCAACGCATCTTGTGAAAAAGTTATGTTAGGAAATGACTGCCCACAATGCAAGAATGGAGAGAATACAGTGAATGTCATTTACAAGGAAAAGTATATAATGCTACAATCCAGGCTATTAATTTAGATGCTGCATTTGTGATGCTTCAAGGTGATGTTTCAATCGAAGAAAACAAAAAAAAATCTCTGAAATAAATAACTTTTTATAAATACAAACAGAGAAGTTGTCTACCATGACAAGAGAAGAAAAGCAGAGGGAATGAAGCAAAATGAGATGGTTCACAAATGTCTCTACCAGTAGCCATTCCAAGGCAGACATACTGAGGACACTTTGTAAATGCTGTTCTGCGGTTCAAAGATCAGAGTTTAACAAGACCCACTCACTTTTTGTGAAGGAATGCTCATTAAGTGATGAATACATCATTTTGATTTTCTTTGCTGGGTTTCATACCTGAGCCCCTCTAAATAACAACCACCTCACAGCAAAGAAAAATAAAATGCCAAACCTACAGCATTCTCAAATAAAAGTGCTTTTAGTGAAACAGCCGTTTGGCAAGTTTTAGCCTGACGTGTTCTGTTAAATATAATTTTGTGAACCTACTTTCAGTGAGACAACTTACTTGCACCAAACAAGTTAAATAAAGTTTTTCTGCACATTAGTAATAAAACACAGTACTGGAAATGATAATATCAAACATACACGATTAATATGACAAGGACTGTTTAAAAAAAGATCACGTTATCAAAATCTATGGGATGAATTTCACTAAAATATCTTGTCATTTGTTTTTTCAGACGATTGACCCAAAAGTTCACTAAGCCATAAAGTACAAAGGCATAGTCTACAGCATATATTAAACTCTCCAGTGAGTCCTGTCATAAAGACCTGGAGTTAGAATGGGCAGAATGATTAGCACAAACAAGGAGCTAATGTCCCCTTGATACAGACTGCCCTAGGGATGAGGTCAAGTCAGTCTCTGAAAGTACCTCTCCATGTAGCTAGCTTTAAGAGCATTCTTCACACAGCAGGAGTTAAAAAGACCTGATCTGTAAAATTCTAGAATATTCCAGATGCTACCCCTGGTATGTTACCTCCTAGTTCATGAAATAAGGAACACTGTACTAATCTCAGCTGACGTCAACAGTGTGCTGTCACAATAAGGGGTTTATTTTGTATGGCACACTGCAACTCATAAAACAACATTTTCAGTGATAACCTAAAAATCATTTCGAAGCAGACAGAAGGGTACTTCATGATTGTTAGATTTCTTCTGTGTCATCAAGAGATTCCATCCTCCTATTTTCTTAAAAATTAGTTTTCAGCAAATAATTCCACTAACAATAAGGCAATACAGTATTGTTGACTGTACTGATCCCTGTGTAACTTACATAAATATCCAGCAACAGAATTACTTTTATGTCTTCCGATAAGAAGACACATCGTATGCACACTGTGTAAATCCGGCAAGCTAATATGTTCACACTTCAGTTTATTCAAATACATACCAATGCCTTCTGAAAGAGCCATTGAGCATATTCATGCAGACCAATTAATGCAACTAACACTCTAATGGCTTAAAGTGTTCATACACTTCAAACATGTTTGCTGCGAGTACTTATGTACTCGAAAAATATTGTCAAAAGTTATGATAGTGACCGAGAAAAAGAATGAACAAAAAAATGTATTTTTCAAACATACCACCACATCCGGTGGGAAATAACACACGTTTGCAGGGGGGCCCACACACCCCCTGCAACTTATATATACAAACTCTGAGATTGTAATACAGTGCAGGAAAAGGTACAATTCCCGATCCCCATTATAATGCAATTTCCATCCAACATGCCGTACTCACAACAGCAAACACACACTACCATTCACTGTTGTGCATTCTGCGCCTTTTTTTTTTTTTTTACACATATAATGTGTGCAGACTTACTTTCGAATATCTGTTGTCGCACACTGTAGCTGCGACATTGTGATGGTAAACCTATATATATATATATATATATATATATATATATATATATATATATATATATACACACACACACACACACACACACACACACATAAAACATAAAGAAAGTTCAAAATATAAACATGGAAGCCTTATAGGATTTCACTAAAATATGTCTGAGCTGAAAGGTTTTTAGAATATGAAAATATGCATTTATACTCAGCAATGACTTTACGTGGCAAACTCCCATACAAAGAGATAAAAGAGAGATCTGACAACATGCTAACAATTTATAGGCAGTAATAAGCAATTGTGTTAATAGGCTGGTGAAGGTGAAAACATTTATCTCATACTGCTCATCAGCCCTCGTCTGCAAAACCATTTAACAGAGCCTGAAGGGGGAATATACAGTAGTAGTTTATTTCCTGTGAGAAGTCGTTTATTTTTCCTTATTGGAATGGCTGAGGTTTGCTGATAATGATAAATTAAGTACTGCATCATTTCCCCTTAGCATATTATTAAATTATCTCTGGCATCTCAAGCTGCATCCTACATACTGAAATTTAAATCTAATTAATTTAATGTAACAAGTCAGTTCTTTCCATCTTTAAAGCAGTCTTTATTTGTGCGTGAAAATGTTTCTATCACTTATGTTATCAGGATGATTTTAGCTGACATGTCCTGGAGATGGTGATGGGTTGTTACAAAACAATGCCATCTCAGACAAAGCAATCACTACCATTCTGTGATCTTATACAAAAGTTAATCTCTGCTGCAATAGCGTTATGACAGTAGAATTTCTTACTGTAAAAAACAGGTTAAGCAATTTACATTCTGTGCATTTTCACTGGATTTCACACAAGTCTTTTTCCATATTTTTTTATTTATTTAGTTTGCTATTTAGGAAATCTACTCCCATCAGCACTGTCTCCTTCTAGTGAGTTGGCCCTGTCCTCCTCCATGTCAGCAGTGTGATGTTCTGGTTTATCTGTCCAGGTCAATACCATAAGCAGCTGCTGTGTACTGCAAGTTGTCACTAATAGTATGGACTACATACTGTTAGAGTCAGGTCATTCTTCCAGGAAGTAGTACTTCTGTAAACAATGGTTTCCATTTGTCCAGTCAGTCACTAAGAAGATGAGTATCTTTCTACAGTGGTACCATCAGCCCTTTAAAGAGTCCCTCTTCTGAAACATGCCCTGCATTAAAGCACTGTCATGTGGAACCTGATCCTTCACTGTCCCACCCAACCCTAAACTTATCCAAGGGTGAATGTGAACCCGGGTCATCAGTACTATGGATAGAAGTGAAAGTGATGCTCTGATGATATGAACTTTGGCAGTTTTGGCAGCATTAAGTTAATAGCATCTGTGTTACTTGCATCCCACCAGTAAATCTTGGTCAGCATAATGATCTCCATTTTTTAACCAATTCACTCCAGCCCCTTTCCACCAAACCACAAAACTCAGCAGTGTATCTGTTTATAAAAATAAAGGTAGCCAAGCCTCTCTAATGTATACAGAGCTGGAGGTCATTCAGTTTGGAGTATCAAATAGGGGTGCTTCTATCTAATGAAAATACCAGGTAGCCATGCTCTTCAATTAGCCATCATCACAGTATAGTGACCCATCTCTATTTAGGTTCAGTTTTCAATAACAGCAGGCATACTACAAGCTTTTATTCTTCACAGGAGAAAAAAATCCTGATATGGTGAATTTCAGTCATCACAGCCAGCCCTTGACAACTTGAACTCTTGACTCAAAATCTCATTTATCAACATTATGAATAGCAGTGCTACCTGTTGGGTTGATGGATTGATTTTCTTTTACATTTGCTTTAAAATAAACCCTTGACAACATGAACTGTGATTAAAACTTCATTTGTTAATGTTTTAAACTCTTTGCTACCTGTTTGGTGATGGATTGTTTGTTTTAAATTTGATTTAAAATTAAAAATAAACACATTGGTGAATGCCACATGCCAGCTCCTAAGCTCATAAGCATAAAGCCCTAACTGTTATCAAGATAACCCTAGAGCTGGAAAAAGCATACATCAGAAAGGGGTCTTAAAAGAATACAAATGACAATGAAAACCAGTGTTAGCTTGTGTTTTTATTTTTTTTTTCATTGTGTATTCAGTGACTTTTATGGATCAGGTCTTGCTTCATAGACAACTTCAGTTGTACTCGGGAAGTGAATAATTCAGGTAAAGTACATATTAACAGAAAATGAACACAAATCAAGAACTAATGCAGCCAGCCAGCACTGGTACAAACAAAATATATATATTTTTTCTGTAAAACAAGGCACTGTAACATCATATTTCTGTCTGAAAATTTACTTTCAGCTCTGAGTCACCAGTATTGCCTTATTTTTTTTCACTTGTTGTGGGGGTGGCCTAATGGTTAAGGTGTTTACCTTACAAACACAAGGTGCAGGGTTTGAGTCTCACAAGGGATAATTGACTAGGCTTAAAATGGCTCGCAAGGACAGTTAGCTTAGTGCTAATCTATGAACCTGTTAAGGTTATACTCATTATCATTAGACACACTCAAACTGTTGCATACTGCAAATACTCCTGAAAGAATGAAGGTGTCTGATCCATAACAACATCTGTATTTGTTATGAGCATCATCAAACCTGTAAATAAAATTGCTGTATTAATTTGCATTGGTTTCAAGAAAAATTATGTCAGACCATTTTAAACAGAAGATGATGTGAGAAACAAAAACAAAAAGTAAAATATATTACTACAGTTTTAGAGAAAAGCTGGAAAACCACTACAGAGGTGTGAATATGTTCTATTATGTTTTCATCTAAACTTAAAAGGGCTGGAATATTACATTAGTAGTTATTAAATTAGAAAGCATGACAACAGATGCCCTAGTTTAGAAAGTATTTTATTGCACTGCTTTGATTCATGCCACTTTTCATAACACATCTGGCTGTGCTTTCTGGGTTTGACATAGAATTTTGTTGATATCAGCTACAATTTTTATTCCTAATTTAGGCAAAGGACTTCACACTATAACAGAACCACATGCCTGACTGACCTCTCCTACCTGCAGGGGATAATCTAGGGGGAGAAGTGTTTGTGCAGTATTAGTGTGTCACCAGAATAATTAGCAGACACCACATAGTATGTGCTAGAAGGGCACATACTGTTTTGCCTATCATTTTTTTTCAAGCCCCAGTTTGCGCTCAGTAATTATTACTCTTTTTTCATGTTTGAAATTAATTTCTGAAATTTTTTATATTGCTCTTTTATTCCTTATCCTTCTTTAACGAAATGGAATCGCTAATGCGAAGATACGTTTTATGATGTAACGATTTCTAAAATTCTGTTTGTACTATGTTCTGTTCTAGTGAATATAAAGCATCGATTTTATGATTAGTATTATAAAAACCCAAGGTGGCAAAACTTGCAGACCCAGAAGTACAGCTAAATGTCATTTTTCTTTAGCAAGAGGGTGTACTGGTAAACAGACTAAAACAGAATATTATTATATGTTATATTACCTGCTCATTACTTCCCTAATTATGTTCCTCTCACAGAATGTGTATGAGTCATTATCTGACCATCTGCATGGGTTGTGCATAGGTGCAGGACACCTGAATGTTCTGCCTCTCCTGACAAGTCATTGCAGATGTACAGCAAATATTAAATATCTTTCCTGGTGCCCAAGGTGACCTGTCTGACAATTATTATGACTGCACAGTAAAAAATGTCAATTATATCATACAGCTACATGGCAGAAGGTACAGACAGAAAAATAAATCACACGGACGTGATGAAGCCTTACAGAAAAGAAACAATCCCTACTATGTCCAGTGTTTCAGATAAATGAGATTACACAACTTCTCTAATACTCTTTGTAATGGCAATATAGAAGGAAAATCTGTATAGAAGGAAAATCTGTGAGTAGTGTTAAGCAAAACTAGATCAAGTTATAAACTAATAAAAGAGGAAACGTGCTGCAAGACCTTGGAGAAGTATTTACTGGGAATTCTGGTTACATTCTAATGGCTCAACACCACATGAATAGTGTGGGCAAAGCGCTAATGATTCAGTCCCGCTGCCAGCTACATATAGACAGCAAGCAGTCCATGCTGCAGAATCCTACAGGTGTTCTTATCTTCAGGGTAATCCAAGTGTCTAGTAATTCAAGAACGTCTCCTGTGGTTGTGATCCTCAGGCAACTCTAACACATGGTTCTGTACTGACTACTGATGGCTGCATTGGTTTGATTCATATGCATGTCCAAATGGATGTTAAGCTAACATTCCTGAGACAGCTTAGATTTTAGGCAGACTGGGCTGTATAATCAGATGCCTACATCCCTATCTGTAATCCACTGATTTGTTGAAACACCAATCTACTGATCACTGAAACACTGATAACTGGTTATTGATAAAAAGTAAAAACAAAAAAACGCATTTTTATAGGGAGCTTAAGCCTCCTACCACCCCAGTCTGTATTATTCTTATTCAAAGGTCACTGTAAGTCAGGGAGAGTTAAATTACTCGCAACAGTTGTTTTGGCTAGCAAAACATCATCTCAGATATGTAAAGCTGTTATTTCTTGCCTCACACATCCTACTCTGGAATTTGAATTGGTTCAATACTACCTCATTTCCTGACAGCTGTAGCTGTGTTCAGTGAAGCACTATCTCTAGCATAAGACAAAATTTTTTTCAGTTGTGTGGACACTGATGAATTCAGTGTCAAAAAACTTACCTTCAGCAAAAAAAAACAGGAATCCAAGTGGAATACAGCCATGTGGTCTGGACTATGGCACACTCAGGGTAAAGTCTGCATTAATTATCTCATATGGCTTATTCAAGTTCATTCCAATGCCACATATAATTTTAAATGCCTCCTATAAACATTTGGTCTATGTGAATCACATTCAGCCAGATGATGGCAAAGTGACATTGACTTTCAAGGATAACATCACTAGTCATATGTAGTCAGATAGAGCACAAGCATACCAGGCACATAAAGAAACTGTACCAAGGGTTGCAGGTTTGGTACTGTGCATACAAAAATTCTAAGTGAGTAGGAATGGTAAAATGTTTGTGGCACTGGGTGAACAATAGATGTCTCCGGAGAGAATCAATAAGTTTATGGCTATCCAAATGTGGCCTACACCAGTCACAAGGAAATAATTATGCACATTTCATTAAGACAATGTAGGAGGTTTGCCCATAATTAAAGACAAATGGTCAAAGTCTTAATATGGGTCTACTAAAGGTAGTCAAGGACTAACCTATTAAAATGCATACCACCAAAACTATAAGTTGATTGAAAAACATTTTTAATAGCATAAGAAACTACAAGTTGATGGATAACCAAGCTATCAACATAAGGAATATTCATTCAGTAAAATGGAAAATCTGAACACAGACTTCTACAACTAAACTAATTAATGCTTTATACACTCCCTGGTTTAAAGAATGGTTTGCAGAGCAGTACATGTCATGCCTTCACTGTAATTATTTGTAGGCTTTCACAAGCACATCCTTCATACTTTAATATTTCTACTCCAAGGTCATGCGGGCAGGGAAGAGAAGCTGAAACTGCAGCCATATCCCTCGCCTTTGTACTACTTGAGAAAGGAAATATTAACATCAGTGGATCTTGGGAGCAAAACTCCACATAGGCAGTACAGGGAGGCTTATATCCCTTGCAGAATTCTATTTTCTTTTTTCAGTTTTGCATACCCTGCAACCAGGAATCACTACTTTGTAAGATAGTTGTTTCAAGTAATAGATAATGATGGTATGTATTTCAAACTGGGGGTTGTTGACCATCTTTAGTAGACCCCTAAAAGTCCTGACAATAAACACAATGTCTAATTGTTTAAGAAGTGTTTCCATTGTGAATAGTCAGTGCATTACCCAGCGACAGTAAATTGGATCAGTCTAAACTGCTGAGCAACTACCTGCCCAAACTGTGGGTGACCCTAACTTTAAACTTGATCTTTGTGAGTGGCAAGCCCTCTGCATGCCTTCATGGGGACTTCACTTACATAGTGTCCTTACTTTTGTACATTAGTTCCATGACTGCACAGCCAAATGGAGACTAGAAAAACCCTTAAAAAAGGCTGAACAATGGCTCATACAAACACGATCTTGCTATGCAGCCATATGATGTAAAACAATTCCAGGAAATTACTACACAAACAGGTGGGATCAAAGAAATATGATTCATGGGAATACATTTTGTTGAACTGTACCACTTCCCTAAGAAGCATTGCTAAACAAGGGAGTGTGAGTAATGTGCAGGAAATGCACTTCTTTTTTAAGTAGGACTTCCCTATGACACATATCTGCAAAAAGGGACATGGCCACAAATTCCATATTATATGAATAATATGTGCCAGAACTACATCGCCACAAATTCCATATTATATGAATAATATGTGCAAGAACTACATTTTGCTAAAAGGTAGGACTAAAAACATGTCTGGCCAAAGGCACATGAAAACAAAGTTTACATTACTTTTCAATAGTAACATGCACAGGATAGCTCATGTAGTATCTAAACTCTGTACTAACATTTGACTGCATTGGATAGTATGCAGGGCACCATTCTCAGTGAGGTTACATCTAAGTCAGAAGCAGTTATCCAAAGAAACATGATATGCTGCTGTGGGAAGAAGATGACTGCGGATGTTGCAGCACTTTCCATGAGTTA
>NC_056729.1:911272562-911296563 GCF_019279795.1 Protopterus annectens
GCTTTGATCAATATACCTCATTTGCATACCTTTCGGATACAAGTGAGGTATTTAGCATGTCCACGCCCAGTCCGTGTAAGAGACATTTTAGCTGGTCTCTTACACGGAGTTTAGGGCTGTTCCTGGATCGCGAGGCTTGCATGGAATGTTGCACGTCTCTTACACTCCGTGCAAGCCTTCGTGAATCCTTCTCATTGTCTTTCTTCCTACATCTTTCTAGAAATTATTTATGTTTAGCTCATTAATTTTGAATTCTACCTTGACAACTTTATTGGAAACACTCTGTGTCTGCAACCCTCTCAGTAAAGAAATGCTTCTTATGTCAGTGACAGTTATTGTAAACCACAAAATTTCCAAGACTGTTTTCTTTATTCAACATTGTTTGTTTTAATTAAATTTTGTTAGATTGTATGAATGTTACAAGTCTGGAGCTTTTCTCCCTGGGCCTCTTCTGAAAAAGGGCTTTGGCTCAGTCAGACACTCCCAGTCAACAAATGTAAAATAAAATAAAATAAAAATAAATGTTACATCAGAGCCATCCTCCTTCAATCTACAGATTTTGCTGTACTGTTGCACAGTTCATGTGAAATATACTTTCCTCTTGAACTTTTGATGTACCTAGGCAGTGATTTACTTTAGTAACCTTCAGGTGCACTCTAATCCTGAACTTGTACATTCTTATAAAGGTGATCACTGTAAGTAGTGCTCTCAACTCAGGTGTCAACAACTGATAAGGTTTTAGAGAATCTAAAGCATCATTAAAAGCCCGTTCACTTTGAGTTGACTGTACTTTGTTTAAATGAGTGCTTTGATGAAAGGAGACACTTGACATGCTGCAGTTGTTTCTCCTCATCAGTACAATAATATCTAGTTTTTTTTGTGTAAAATGCAGTGTTATGGTATCTGTTTTTTAACTTTTTTGTTGCTGTAATGTCAAGCTGGTCCATTTACTAACCCCCCCACACTGATGACTGTAGTGACATTTAAGCAGGATTATATGGTGGCACCCTACTCTGATGTGAATGAGGGATGCTGAATTCCATGCAATGGCCACATGCATCCAACAGAATGTGTTGTTTATATCTTTATATGTTACATTCTTTTACATGTATGAGGTATCAACCTCATATTAAACAGCATGGTTTTCAGTCCCTCCTCCACATTGTTGTAGGATACTCCTGTAAAATCCTGCTTAAACATTATCACATTCATTAGTGTACGAGATTGTTTGCAAGAAAATGCAGCTTGGCTGCAAATCAGAGATAAAAAAACATATCCAAGAACCAGCAGAACTTTAGCTGCATTCACTGTGACAAGTAGTCAATATGGTGTTTGATGAGGGCAGATACTGAAATA
This sequence comes from Protopterus annectens, assembly GCF_019279795.1. Lineage (NCBI taxonomy): Eukaryota > Metazoa > Chordata > Ceratodontiformes > Protopteridae > Protopterus > Protopterus annectens. The sequence goes on from NC_056729.1 coordinate 911,273,919, forward strand.
TATGAGTATATCTAATTGCAGAAGGAGTAGGATGTTTATTTCAACAGTTCTGCACATTCTAGTGGAATCACTGTTCATAAGGTAGGATTACAGTTTAACAAATGGTGCCTGAATTTATTAATGAGGTAAAACATTTGAAAGAGTAGTTGCTTGCTAGTATAAAACATTTAGTATTTTGAAGATTTTCCAGTGTATCATGTACAGCTATCAGATTTTCATGACTGCTGTGCTTGCTTATTTATTTATGTATTTACGTATTGATGAGGGATGCTATGGTGTTATGAGTATATACAACCTGTTTTAAATTGTTTGCTTTTTAAACTAGATAGCTCTGGGGTGGGCACCCCTTATAGCACTGTAGTTTATGGCATTTAAGAAGAATTCTGATCAACTGCTATCAGTTATCTTTGGGGTGGATTGTTAATGAAGTAAATGCCACACCTCTTCCTGCACATGACTGATGGGAGTACTAAAGTAAATAGATTATGATGTTTAAATGTTCTTGTTACGTTCCCCCATTTTGTCATTTTTCCCCATCTAACATCTTCATTATAATCCTTTACTCTATCATCTTTTCAACTGTGAAGTTTCCAGTGTTATACATTACTTGCCACTAATAGTCTATATTACATACTCAGATTTACAGCGTTTGCTGAATGAATGAGCAGCAAAAGCATTGTGCATCTATAGACTGTACTACCAGAATATGCAAATGCAGTTTTACCAGAAACAGAATGCACATATACTCAGGTAATGTTTACAGTGGTACATTCACTTGTTATTTATTAATCATTTGTGGATCCATCTGTGTATCCATGTGTGTGTTTTTATGTGTGTGCATACATTCTGCTACTTTTGTAGAATGGTGCTTAGGTCAACATCTGTATAGTCCCCACAATTTGGTCAACTAAACAGATGGTCAACACCTGTCAACAAAAGGAGCAGCTTGGACAATTATCAGGGTGGCAAATTTGCCTTTTCCCCTGAGAATTCTTTGATCTCAGAGTTTGGATATATAATTAGCAGGGGGTGTGGGGGATACAAGGGGGCTTGCCCCCTGCAAAAAAACAATGTTTTCTTTTGCATTTTGTCTAAAAGTTTTTGCATGTTCCGAGATTCATTCTTGGCGCATGTGTAGTAGTGTGTCAACATGCATAATATCTATCATTTGGTGTCGACATAATGCACATCAACATTAGTGCCATTTGACAAAGGCAAATAAATCTCTCTCTCTCTCTCTCTCTATATATATATATATATATATATATATATATATATATATATATATATATATAAACCCACACCCATACACGTGGTATAGTGTACAATGTCCTATTTTTCTTTTAGAATTTACTGCTCTAGACTTTTATTTTGTAAAGCTTTCTTGTTTTTTGATCTTCTTTAACTGTTGCCCACTACTTTTCCCTTCTTTATGGATACTTAGTTAAATGTATGTTTTGTGTTGATTGTGTGAATATACAGAGTAAAAAACAGAAAAACTAGTAGTGTTAAAACTTTGTTGATGAGCTCAGTCATAATAAATTCCAAAAATAATGAAACCCAGGTGGTGTTCCAAAGCAACAAGCCTTTATTTGTCACAGACAAGCAATCTCAGTAACACAAAATCAGAAATACTTTACAATGTTAAACGTATCAGCTTTTATGCACTTAGAAGCAGGTGTGGAAGATATATGTATTGTTTAATTTAAAAAAAAGTCTACTCCAGGCAAACAATATAAATGGGGCTGTAAAAGTGCATTTAAGAACAGCAAGTACCCACCCCCACAAAGAAAAACACCTGTCATGACAGTGTTCATGTTTACAGCCACAAAAAAAATGTTATACAATGAAAACTAGTAGAAAAAATATACAAAAATACAGAAAAGGGTGGATGAAGTAAACTAGTAATGTATAAAACTGTGCAGGTATGTGTATGAGTGTGCATGAGTGCGCACCAGTATGCTAAATGGAGGAATTATACCAAAACGTTATGATAATAGCGACATGAAAAAATGTGTGTTTTGAATCTACCATTTAAATCTCTGGTGTGATGCGAGTGTACTAAATCTAGTCAAATCAGAATTGAGATTAAAGTAACTAAACATATATGTGTATATAAATACATATATATATATATATATATATATATATATATATATATATATATATATATATGTGTGTGTGTGTGTGTGTGTGTGTTTGTGTGTGTGTGGGTCTACTTCTGATTGTTGAAAACACACTTTCTCGACAACCAGAAAATCAGACCCATTTAAGCGAAAGTGCACTAAATCAAAAGTGTATTTTTTCTAAATCCGGTTCTCCAAAGCACATTACAGTGGGGATAAGGAAATATATCCTTTGCCCCAATGTAGTGCGATCTCAGAGTTAGTATATTTAAGTAGGGGGGTGTGGGGGCACAGTGGAGGTGCATGTGGGGGGCACATGCACATGGGGGGTGCAGGGGGGCTTGTCCCCCTGCAAAATACTGTTTAAAGTATTTTTTTGTTTTTTTCTGGTTTGGAGAACCAGCTTTTGCAAAAGTGCGCTTTTGATGTAGTGCACTTTTGCCTTAATGAGTCTCGATGTTTCTTGTTTGAGATAGTGAAATTTCGATCAAGAAACATAGACCCATATATATATATATATATATATATATATATATATATATATATATCTATATATATATATATATATGGGTCTACTTTAGTTGACCGACACGCACCGCCAACACGCAGAAGACCGAGACCAAACGACCGAAAACACACAATACCGACAACTCACAAAACCGAACACCATAACACCGACACACAAAATGTAAACTACACATTACACACAACTACATCTCCACTAACCTTACAAAACCCTAACCTAAGGTCCGACACTACCACACTTACCTTATTTCACTAACCTAACTCACTTAACCCACCCCTAAACCTAAAGTCCGTCACTATCGCACTGATACCTGCACCTAACCTAACTCACTTAACCCACCCTAAAACATAAAGCCCGTCACTGCATTGCACTCACTACCGCACTCACCTAACTCACTTCGCCTAAACTACACTCCGTCTTTATCACACACTTGCCTTACCTGAACCCTAAGTCCGACACCACCACACTCACCTTTCTCGCACCCTAACCCTAAATCCTCACTATCGCACACTTACCTGTCTGCTCCCTAACCCTAAATCCTCACTATCGCACTTGAGTCGCTCACCACACGTTCCCCATGTCGGTCTTTGGCTGTCGGGATTTCACCTTGTCGATCACCTTAGTTTTCGGTCGCTTGGTCTCGGTCTTCGTGTCGGAGAACTGGCTTCGGTCAACTCAAGTAGACCCATATATATATATATATATATATATATATATATATATATATATATATATATATATGTATATATATATATATATATATATATATATATATATATATATATATATGGGTCTACGACTAATGACAAACGACGATTCCGACAGGATATTCACCGACGCGAGATGACCGACAGGTAAGTTTACCGACAGGGTTATTTGCCGACAGCGGAAAGACCGACAAGGGAATGTGCGATCGCGACCGTAAGTGTGCGATGGTGACGGAGTTAGGAGCGGTCAGGTAAGTGCTCGAGATTGTGGGATGTCGGGTTAGGCTGTGGGAAAGGTGAGTGTGTTTGTGTCGGAGGTATGGTTCGGGTAAGGTAAGTGTGTGTTAGTGAGGACTGTAGTTTAGGGACGGGTTAAGTGAGTTAGGTTAGTGCAGGTAGGTGATGTGCGTTAGTGTCGGAGCTTGGGCTAGGGGTGGGTTAAGTGAGTTAGCTGCAGGTAGGTGATGTGCGTTAGTGTCGGAGCTTGGGCTAGGGTGGGTTAAGTGAGTTAGGGTTAGGGTGCAGGTGATGTGTGCGTTAGTGTCGGAGCTTGGGCTAGGGTGGGTTAAGTGAGTTAGGTTAGGGTGTAGGTAGGTGATGTGTGCGTTAGTGTCGGAGCTTGGGCTAGGGGTGGGTTAAGTGAGTTAGGGTTAGGGTGCAGGTAGGTGAAGTGTGCGATAGTGTCGGACCTTAGGGTTAGGGTTTGGGTCAGGGCTAGTGTGTATGCTATGTAGTGTAGTGTGTTGTTTACTTTCCGTGTGTCGGTGTAATGATGTTCAGTGTTTTGCGTTGTCGGGTTTGTGTGATGTCGGTTATTTGGCGTCGGTGAGTTTTGTGTCGGGGAATCGTCGTGTCGGTGTTTAGTAGTAGACCCATATATATATATATTTATACGCATTCTATATATCATTTTTATTATTTTTTACTATGTTTTGTACCATTAAGCTGTTCGAAAGAACAATGCATGAAAAAATGTAATCATAGAAGCAGTGCTTGGAAATGGTTAACAACTGTTGTTTGTGCTGCTCTTTTTGAGAAAAGGTAGTGGACCTAGCTATGGAACATACTTAGGCTTTGAGTTATTCATACTAAAGGAAGTAGCAGGTATTAGAACTGCCTCAAATTTGCTACAAACTATAACCATTCAAGAATTGCACAGTCAAAGTGTTAATTCCTTGGAATATATTGGGAAGTTTAGCCATGGCAGAGTGCAGTATAAGTAGCAGCAGGCTACATATGCATAACTCAGTAGAGGGTGATTTGCTCCTGACCATCTGTCTTCTTTTGTAAGGTAGCAGTCTCCTCTTGTGCAGGCAGGTGGCTATGAGTATAGTGAAAGCTGTGTATTAATGACATGGGTGAAAGATCTACCTGAATGGCATGAGGGCCCTTTGTTGGCTGTAGCCACAGAGGCAACTTGCATGTCTGGCATATTGTGTTCAGATAAATACCCTTATCCCTTTTTATTATCCCTTGGTAACTTTGTTACAGAAGCTGCTCCTTGAGTTTCAAAAGTAGACAGCATTCAAATGGATTGAAAAGGAATATCAGGAATTCAGTTTTACTAAAAGTCCATCCTCTCCACCTTAGGTTGCTTTTCTCCTCCAGTATGATTCCAGTATTATTTAGGTACCAGAAACATGCCTGAACTTCATGAAACTTTCATTTCCTTGCCTTGGAATCAGAAGAAGGGAAAGATCATACACTTTTTTTTATATTAAGCTTAACTTTTCATATACTTTGGCAGAGAAATTTGTCTCCACCTGCATAACATAGTACAGACACTGGGAAATATGTAGTTTCCCTTGTCAGGTACTGCCCACAATCTTGCATAGGCAAATAATTAGTCCTACTGATGTTAACAGATCAGTAGCTGCCAAAAAAGGAAGAGTGTTATGAAACTTTCTCACTGCCTTTGAGAAAGAAAGACAGTATCAGTGCGTCTAGTTGATAGGGTTACCATCTATCTCTCTTTCTGCAGTATCGTTCCATACATGTGGTTGGGGCGGGGCCATGAAAAAGACAAATGTCTTGATATTTTTCAAGAAAAAATATATATTTTTTTAATTTTCTCTAAATGTCACAGAAAACTGTGATATTACATTTAAGTCATCTTAATATCCCATAAAGTACTATAATTAACCAGCATTGCACATCGAGTCTTGATTTTGGTAATAAGATGAAAATAATTATTTTTCATTTAATGATGACATGTTTTTTTATGCACAATCTCATGTTTCAGAAAGAATGTCTCACTTTGGTTATCTAAAAGATGGCAACCCTAATAACTGACAACATATTTTGTACAGCCACTTTCAAGTGTTATTTTCTATAACTGCAACAGTTTTATAGACAGTAAAGTTAATAATAATAATAATACAATTACTTGACTAGGTAGGCCCACAGGGCACATATTCCCTTTTCAAAGCAGACCTAGGAGCAATTTCTATTTAAGTGACTTGCTCAAGGTCACACAGTAACTTCCACAAGGTCACATGATGGATGAGGGAATAAAACCTTATACTACAGGAACTACAGCTCAGAGCCTTCCCACTGTGCCAATTGCCAGGTGTATCAGTTTTACACATAGAACTTGTTATGCTCAAAGATTATGGCTTTGATAAAGTGTCAGCATAGTGTAATATAACAAACCAAAGGGTAGCAATGCAGCAGAAGTGAGAAAACATAATGCATGAGGGCATTTTGCAATATACTTTTGAACAAAACTAGCAAGTACAGTAACTCATTTCTCCAACATTCTGGATAACAAAATTGAAAATAAAATCTTCCTACTGATGCAGACACTGGTCTGGTGAGCAGCAGAATAAGCTAGCTTTGACATCTCAGGAAGTGCAAGGAGTAGGGTCTCTCCGTGCTCATAGCACAGAACTGCAAAATGATAATCTTTGCAAAAGCCTGTCATTTAGTTACTTTCTTTAGCTGCAGTTGTAAAACTGAAACCAAGAACTCAGAGAATTGCACGATACCCATTCAGAAATAAAATGCAAGCACTTCTGGTATGGAAGGTATGTAAGATACCTATGATTCACACTGCCGGCATTCTATCTCAGTAGCCTACGAAGATAAAATAACTTCCTTATGTCCAGCTTGACTCATATAAAGGAACTTGAAATGGATTCTGGGAAGAGGAAAAGAAAGCACTAGAACAAGATCACATTAATATGTCAGGCCCTATGTTGGCCATTTTGTAGAAAACATATACAATTTTATAAAAGAGCACCTAGAATTTTTAAGGCAATAAAGTAACTCAAAAACAAAGATACAATGGAAAAAAATTGCTTTTACTTCCAAGGGGGCATTTTCCTTTAAGTTGTGGAGACAACAAAAGACTGACAGAGATGCTGAAGTCAGCTGTTCATATTAAATTCTTAAGAACCAGAAGGCAAAGAGTTAGGATCAATAGGATAACAAATTATATCTGGAGGCAGATATAATTCCCAATATGTTTTGAACATATCTTATGAAATACTACTGACTAACTCAAGTTTGTCTCGGATAGGATTTGGGAGAATTGTTCCTATCATTATTTAAAAATGTACATTTAGTTAATAGGTTATGGGAGTGTGCTGGGGGGTCTGTTTTTTGAAGGTTTTTATTAAAATAAACAAAAAAATATTGTAAAATGTGACATAGGTTCTAATGGAGTATAAAAGATCAACCTGCCAAAAATTAGCCAGTGCATGTAACCCAAAATATGGAAATAGACATTTAAAAAAGTCTGAAATATATAATAGGTAGGTATAATCATTTCTTATCACAATGGCTACACTATTCATATTATTTTGGAATGTGGATGACCTCCGAGGTATAGACAAAAATATTAGAATATTGAATTATATTAAGAAATGCAGAGTGTAAATAGCAGTGTTACATGAGACACATTTGGAAAGAAGTGAGCATCTGAAATTGATAAAGAAAGGATTTCAGCATGGATATTCAACAGAATATCAAGTACAAAAGGAAAAGGGGCATACTTATACTAATTGTTAGAGGAGATCCAATAGTGGTAGACCAGGGGAAAAAGATAATAATGGTAGATTTGTGGCAGTAAGGTGCTACTGACAAGGGAGGAGGATTATGCTGGCATATATTTATATTTCACCTAAAACTGGTATTATGGAGCTTAAGAAAATTTGGGGAGAAATAATCATTTTTCAGTAGGGAATATTACTTATAGGTGGAGAATGGAACTTGATTTGCAACAGAAAGGATGTATCTGGGGACCTAGAAGGGAAAATATAATAACAGAGGTAGATTTCTGAAGAAATGTATGCAAATTTTTGGTATGAATGATGTGAATTTAGTAGTATGAACTCATGGAGAATTTACATATTATTCCCCAGGGCATAATAACTTGACTAAACTATACAGATATTATTTTTCACAGGAACATGTGCATTTAATTGAAAGCTTTGACACATATCCAATAAATATTTCAGATCATCTGCCAATAACAACTGAGAAAAAATGCAGAGATATAAAGTACAAATAAGACACTTGTGCTTGCCCACCTATCTCTTAATAAAGAATGGAATTTAAGGAATGGGTAGTGGAAATTATTCAAGAATTATTAGGGAATATAGAAATATCTTCAGAAGTTTTAGCTAGTGAGTTGGGTGAAAGTGGAGTTTAAGAATGGGGTACAATAAAAGGTAAAGATATATGGTTAATAAGTAACAAGAATTATTTAGACAGGTAAAGTTTAAAGTATTGCAGAATAAGGGGAATCTCACAGAACTAGAAGAGGCACAACTGCAAAGTGTTACAGAGAAAATAAGGGAGTATCTGGATATTATGCATGAATTTAGAAAGATTGATGAGACATTTTTGATGAGTGTGATATAGGGAAATATTGCCAGTCCAGCTATTTGGAATTTTGTAAATAATTCTATGTCATGTGTGAATATTTATATGATTTATACAGAAGTATGTGATGAACACAGTTTGTACAGTACTGAGTTTCAAGAATGTAACCACAGCATACCCTTCTGGAACACAGAAGATTAACTTGCAGAACTTCAAGAAAATAAGTTGAAACTAAAGCAGCCAACTTTTGAGCCCACTGCAAAAATTTTTTTTAAGTTACCTTTTGTTACTCTTGCACAGGTAAAACTGGAATTTTGATAAACACTTTTTTTTACATAATTTTCAAATAACATGTTTATTTTTTATCTTTGGTTTTATGTTTTATTATTACAAATTTGTGCATTCCATTTCTTCATTTTTTTAATGTAAATGTGGATTTAGTGAATTATTCAGAGTCCCTTTAAATGACACTAAGGTTACCTTATCAGTTTATTAGTTAATTGTTTAATTAATTAATTAATTAATTAATTAATTAATTAATTAATTAATTAATTAATTAAATGTGTACTATATAAGGAGCTTTGGAATTATTCACAACTAATGGAAGCAAGTGTTATAGAAAAGACCATCAACTATAAGAATACAGCACAGACAGCCCAACAAATTACAGAACACTGGTTTATTCAGAGACAGCACTCCACAAAGTGAAACATAAACGCCTATATCCACAAGTACTTTTTGTCTATACAGACTTCCTCAGATGCATAGATGAATGTATCTCACAAGCAGCAGTTTAAATACTTCTAAATAAATAAATAAATGATGCAGCTCCAGTCACAGTGCAACTAATTAAAATATCACAAAATAAAATGTGACAGGGTAAAATGTATCACATAAAATCATGTAATATATGAATAAATACAAATTTAAAACATTTAAAACACAAAATTTTGTAATTAAAATAATGAATAAAATTCTGTGTGTATGTAAAATATATATAATGAAAACAGTCACTAAGATCTTTTTACAATAGCAAAACACCCTCTAGTGGTCATTTTGAGAAAATTCCTTACAACAGTAAAAGGCTGTACCTTGATTAAAATGTTTTTATATTCTCATGAGTGAATTACTAAAATTGTGTTATTATAACCTGGCAGCACATAATTTTAAAACTGGACCTAAAGAAATAACTTCATTTAATCCTGGGTGCTTGTTAGCTTCCAGTAATATCTGCCAGAATGTCTCCCTGTACTTGATCATAGTTTCCCAGGGTCCTCCTGTCAGGCCCTTAGCTATTTCTTCCACCACAAAAAATGAGAAGGTGGCACCTACATAGGTGAGTGTATGTTTGTAAAGGACACTTCTAGTGTTGTTAGTACGAATGTCGTTTGTGTGTTCGTACATTCTTCTCTTTCATTTTCTCTCAGTTTTCCCTATGTAGAAGGCAGTACATTGACTGCACAAGGCAATATATACCAGGCCATAAGAGCCACAGGAACTATGTACATTACTGGAAAAATAAAATTCCGTAGCTGTTAAAAACAGTGTTTCTCTTTTGACACTGTATCTACACTGTGGGCAAGTTCCACATTTAAAGGTACCAGTAGTTCTACTATTCATCCTTTATGTACCAGTACGCTCAAGATAATTTTTTACATTAGGATCCTTACTGCAAATAATTTTAAAAAGAGTATCAAACAGGGACTGAAGTCCGACAGTTGAGAAAATTCATGCCATTCTTTTTACAAAATGTCCCTAATAATCTTGGAGTCCCCATTAAATTCAGTAATAAAGGCTTTGACAAGAAATGGCTCTATATCAGTGTGTTTGTCAGCACCCTGCGTGTCTGTGTTAATATTCACAGTATTAAGATCCTCGCCTAAAATAGGCTTAAATCTACCCTGTCTACCAGCCACTATTTCGTCAAATGCCCTTTTAACCATCACAATGGGATATCCATGATCAAAAAATATGTGGGATAAAGTTCTACACTTATCAAGGAATTCCGCATCATGTGAACACATCCTACAGATTACAGATGTGGACAAACTGTCCCTTAACAACACCAACCTTTTGGTGGTAAGGATGTGGGCTATTAAAATGAAGAAGTGAATTTGAGTAGGTAGGTTTCTATATAATCTGGACTTGAAACCCCCCTCAAATTTCTCAATCGTGGCATCCAAATAGTTTCCTTTATTGGTGTTGTGTTGATGTGCAAACTGTAGAAAAGAAGTAGTGGTCAGAGATATACTCAAAATATTCTGTAACTTTGTCTTCAGTATCTACCCAAAAAACTATTATATCTTCCAAGAAACATCTGTAGAGAGTCCAACATCCATTGTAAAGTGAATTGAAAATATGCAAATGTTCCCAATACATCAAAATCAAGTTTGCATATATTGGGGCACAATGTGTCCCCATAGCAACACCAGCAACATGGTGGAAAAATTCACCTTCAAAGAAAATGTAGTTATTTTTAGTACTAATTCCATCAAAATCAAATAAGTGTGGACTTCCGTATCTGTAAAATGACCAAACACTTTTAGAGCTTCTTCAAACCATTGCAATCCTAATGTATGTGGGATGCAAGTAAATAAATCAATAACAACAATGGTCACAAATTTTAGTGATTCACAAAACTGTTGCTGTTTCACATTTTGCAAAATGTCCCAAGAGTCCTTAAGGACATTAAAATCCCCCAAACATATACTTTTTAACTTTACATCCAAAAACTTGGCTAGAGGAGCTGTAACTGACCCTTCTGCTGCTACAATTGGACATAAGGGGGGGGGGGTCCATAACATTTTTATTGACTTTGGAGATACCAAAAATTGCTGCCACTCTAGGCTTACCATTGTAGAGAAAATTAAAGTCTTGTTGGTCAATAAAGTCTTCCAGTAACAAGTCATTTAATGTGATATAAATATTATGGTAGGCTGCATTGATTTCATTAAGGGAGACCCTGGTGTATCTGTCAGTGTCACCAAGCAAATTTAGCATTCTGGCCTCATAATCAATCTTATTCATTAAAACCGTACCTCCACCCTTGTCAGGTCTCATGACTCTAACATAAGGTCATCCATCACCTTTCTTTCATCGGGTGTTAAATTGGGCTTAAATGTATTGCCCAATACACATTTTCTAAGTTCATTTTCTACTACAATTTCAAAATTTTTCAACTGAGGGTGGTGGTGTTGGTGTGGGGGTTGTATACACTTCTTTTCTGATGGTTATTGGTTCACAATAATAATTCAAGATTCTTTTTCCTTAGGAACAATTTCAGGTCAATAATTAATTTACTTATATTACATTTGCATCGAGGAATAAAATTGAACCCTTTAGTAAACAGGCCAAAGTGACCATGCTTGATGTCATTGTCACTATAAAGATACTGTAACCATTCAGAATGGACCTAAAACCATTTGTGATGATGTTGTTAGTTTCTGAGCTTTGGAATTATTGTTATTTAAATTCTGAGGAAGTCCAGACCAGAACGAAAGCACTCAACTTTGGAATTTTAAGCTTGGTTTGTATTAATAAATTTGGATCCGATTCCTAACTTGGTATCTGGGCTGAAGTGGATTTTGTATGTTTGGTTTTTGAAAATAAATCGTTTTACGATTCTATTATAAAAGTTAGTTTCAATACAGCAAGGAGACAGGATGTCTAGAAGTTGGGTGCCTTCTGCATTGTTTTGTAAGTGTTTTATTGTTTTATGTCTTCTAGCAACTGCAGACATCTGAATGATATGTATTTTTTCACAAGGAGATGCCAAATGCTACAATGGGGAGGTTTAGCTTGAGAACTTAAAGTCAGGTGACAAAAAGTGATGTCATCCAAGTTAACTCAGCAGCAATATTTGATATTAATTTAAGAACTCTCTCAGAGAGAGACTTGGCATTTTGTATTTTGTCTTGGACCTAGCAAGAACATCCACGCATCATCATCACCATCTGCACTTTCCTTGCTGTAAGTAATATGTAGGGCATACTATCTCTTTTAGACATAGATAGGAATATAGTAAAGATTAGTTTAGATGTTTTCTGTATTTATTTGAGACTGTCCTGCAATGTTGTTTTAAAATATTTCCCGTGATTTTGAACTCTGAAGTTACTGTGTTGATTGACTGAGTATTGACTTGTTCTTTTATTATTTATTATTAAATACATTTAAACCTATCTTTGTGGCTAATATTTGTGAGACATATTTAAACTCTAAGAGTACTTGTCTATGTATTTGGTGACACTGTACAGGCCACTCCTAAATAGTCTTGTAAGTCTTGGTCAGACTACCATTTGGATAATAGTAACATTGCACAGCAGGATTGGACACCCTTTGTAAGGACCTTATAATTGCTGATAAGTAGGGGTTGATGGCAGTGGAAACTACTTTATAGTCTGGGCAGAAGGGGGCATAGCTAGTAAACATGTGCCAGCCTTCCTCAGGTGTGTGTGTTTGTATATAAATCAAATCTCAAAGTGTTTGTGTGTGTCAGCTACTTGGGCAGGGACACAAAGCACTGGCTGGATAGAGAGGGTGCAGGAGGTCTTGTCTTGACCCCTTAGCTGAGATCTTAACCCTATAGCTGTGCCAGTGGGGAGTCTTATTGGGAATCTAGAGAAAGAGGGAGAAACCAGCCCCAGACTGACTGTGATCTATGTGTGCTCTTAAGGGAAATTGCACTTTACTGTGTGTACTTGTCATCCTCCCAGTGTATACATCCCCTAGTTGTTGCCGGTAGTGAGGATTGAGGCTCCTTGATTACTGGGCCAGTGCAGGGGCATCACACAGAGCACAAAACCTTTTATCACAATGACTTACACAACAGCAAGTATAAAGGGTTATTGCCAAAGTTAGGAAGCTTGTAACAAGACAAATAACCAGATATCCTGTAGAGGTATTAGAAACACTTCATATGAAAAGCTGTATAAAGCAGTGAAATATGGAAACCAAGAAACAGCACAAGTGGGAATATTTATGGAAGACTTATGTATGCCAAGATTATAGGTACATGAGGCTCAACATTTAATATAGAAGGCGATGAGATAAAACTGGTGATGCATACTCAATCTGCAGAAAAGTCTCCAGGAGCAGATGGTATTCCTGTGGATGTTTGGAAGCTAGGAGAGAAGATAGTGATAAAGACATGAAAGGGTTTGTTTAATAGCATTTTAAAGACAGGGAAAGCACCAACATCCTGGTAGAAAGCGGTGGTGGCTATAATAAGTAAAAATAGTAAAGACCCATCAGACCCTGCTTCATATAGACCCCTTTCAATTTTAAACCATGATTATAAAGTGTTTACATCCATAATAGCTAAAAGAATGTCAAAGGTGTTGTCAAAATTGATAGCTGTGGATCAGTGTGGTTTTGTGGAGGACAGGCACAGATTTGACAACATTTAATAGAACAATGATATTTCAGAGGGAAGCAGGATGTAAGAAAATATTACTGTTGTTGGTTGGTCTTGATGTAGATAAAGCATTTGGCAGAGTAAGCTGGGATTTTATGAGTAAGGCAATGGAAGTATTTGGATTATCTGATGCAGTAATAAGGTTAATTAGCAGGAGGTGGTTATATGAGGGATCGGAGGCAAACATTAAAATGGGAGGGTTCTTCTCTGATAAGTTGTGTCTGAGCAGAAGAACAAGTCAGGAGTGTGTCCTCTTTCCCTTTTGTTGTTTGATTTATAGATAAGGACATCTTAGTATTGTGGAATATTTTTTGACAGTTTCAAGTCTTTTCAAGATATGAAATTAATAAAAATAGCTGAAAACTGTGTACCTACACATGAACTGTGGTTCATCAATACCCATATTTATGGGAACAAAATAGAATTAAGTATTTAGGAGTATGGATTAAAATTATTATTTTATGACAGCTAAGGATATGTGGGAAAGACTAAACAAAAGCCTCTTGTTTTGGATATTAATATCAAAATATTAGCAGTGAAAATATTTTAGTCCCTTTAGTTTTATATACATGATAGGCACATTTTTATTAACTGGAAGAGAATTTGTGGGCAGTAATTAATGAAGAGTTGAAGGATTTTATCTGGAAGGGGGAAAGGGCAAGAATCAAGTGGGGTAAGTTGATCATTCTAATAGACCAAGGTGGATTAGGATTACCTGATCTGAATGGATATTTTAGAGATACACAGTTAAGGCTCATATATATAGCACAAGTAGAAAGCTATCATTCAAACTGGAAAGGGATGATGATGAAGCGGGAGGAAATTCAAGAAATAAAGAAAACTGGGATTTTGGATGCAAATCATTAGTAAGAATAATAACAGCCACACAGAATATTATAAATTCATAGGTAAGTACTAGGCTAGCTGCCCTTATATTTATAAAGTAGTAGAAAGTGTTCTAAGAACTAATCCAACATGAGAATAGAGATAGGAGATTTGACAATAGGGATTACTTCAATTAGGATACAGAGAATAGGTAAAAAGGGGTGGAATTTACTGGAGAAAACTGGCAAAGGATCCAAGGTATTGGAATCAGATAACTAGAGAGGGAAATGTAATTGAATGGGAAGATGCCAAGAAGAAATTTGGACAGCAGGCTAGAGACTGCCTTTCCCATTATGGATTAATATCAGAGTATAGGCAAAGAGAAAGGGGTCAGGGAATCCTAAGTGAAGGACCTGCTTTTGTAAAGTTTTTAGTTGAATTTAGAAGTGAAGCTGCTGATAAAAAAGGATAATTAGTAGGGCATCTAAAATATTGCATGATGCCTATAGGAATCAATCACAGGAAGTTAGAAAAGACTGGATAAGCAATTCACAAGGAAACAATGGGAGTACATATGTATGGCTCCCAGATATGCAACAAAGTCTACAAGATTTATGATGTTTGCTTGGAAGTGTTTGGCTAGGTATTTTTATACCTGAAACAGATTCTATAGAGTTTTTTCTCAGGTAGATGGCAAATGTTGGAGGTGTGATGGGGAAGAAAGAGTGCTAAAGTTATACTGCACTATTCAGGTAGTCTATACCTTTACTCATTGAACACACTTAGACAGTTCTGCTGTTACGACATTCATTTACTGCACATGAGGTTTAACATCTAGCTTAACAATGAAAGGTATATACATCAAAAACGTACTTCAGCTTAGAATAATCAAAGTCTCTGATACAAAAGAAAGAGTCCCAATCTTTATAGTATCTTTTCTGCCTGCATCAGCAATTTAGAGAATTTGACAGAATAATAAGTCTTTCCTTTCAAGATGGTCTGCTGACAGTTTGTTTTCCATATCTTAAACATTCTGTTCCTGAAGAATAACTCCTTTCATCCTTGGCCTATTTTTGTGTATCATGTTGACGTGATACAGCTGCAAACAAGAGTTGGTCTTGACCTACTTGTAGATAATAATTTTACAAAGCTGCATAGTTTATAAGAGATAAAATATTTTACTTCTGATTCTTATTAACAATGAATGCCAAGCTATATAGTTTTGCCAAGTTAGGTAACTGAATTCTAGCTGAGTGCACTCTACACACTGAAATGCAGAACATTTATTTCACATTTTCAAAAAATCCACAGAAATCCACTTTAACCTGTTCTTTACTCTCACAATTCCCACTTTTTATTTAAAATGCGGAAAATGACTGTTCATTTTCAATTTTTTCTTTAATGGTACACATTGAAACTTTCTCCAGTTTATTCAGGTTAACCATCGTGATTTGCTGAACTCTATAAGTTTTTCACAAATGACAACTTAGGTAGCAATTCCAGATAGTTAGTATGACTATAATGCCTAACACTACTAATACAGGATGTATCAACCAATTTAACAGATTTTTTCCTGATTTTGACCAACCAGTAAAGATATCCCACCAGTTGTGAGTAGTGTCTTTTTTGGTCTTTTCAGCCAAACTAAGTAGTTTATCTTTTGCAATGATGCTTAATGCCTCATAATACAGAATACCTTTATTTCTTTTTCCCAAATACTCTCTGATAATTTTAGTATTGTTCATTATGTTTTTTAAATTATCCAAAGATACAGATATATTGGGAAGCTGCATTAAGTCATTAATTCCAGTTGTTGGGAATATTCACTTCTATGGGTTCAGTAAACACATAGCTCTTATTATTCCATTTAAGGAAATCAACATGTGATAAACATCCTACAAAAGGTAATTTTAAATTATGACCTACATCTTGATCTGTAACCAGACAAATATACTGAGGAGCCACTTCTATAAACATTTGAAAAGAAGAAGGCATAATAGTCCATTTACATAAATTAACAGAATGCTGCAGTAAGCATGGTTCATAGACAGGCAAATGCTGTCCACAAATTACTACATTTTGAGTCTGTGTACAATACTCAGTTTTATGTGTTTTTCCTCTCATATCTATATAATTACCTTCAAATTGTGACAGCCAATACTCATACCCTTCTGGTACGAGAAATTTCATAGGTAACACAGTAAACTGACACATAATAGGGGCATCGGTAACATTATAATGCATAAACTTTCCTGTACAATATTGTGTAGTACAGTATGTTACTTCAGTAAATAACCGAATCCAATCGGTATTAGGTATCCATTTGTTAAACAATTGTCACCAAAAATTTTCATTTTGTAAAATAAGTTCAGTTTGTACTCTATTTTTCTGAATTTCCACATACAAAGATTGCATAGTGCATTTTATCCAGTTTACAAAAATTGTCATGTTACCATCAAATTTCAACTGATGCAGCTGCATAGCATCATAATTGTCCAAAAATTGCTGCTGATAATTTATATTGTGCAGGTGTGTCTTCCATATTTCTGGATTCCAAGATGCTTGTAAATGCACAATCTGAGATATATCTTCCCCCACTACTTTTAATCAGTTAGCCAGAATTTCAATGTCAGCTGCATTAATAGCTCCCATGCCTGTACCTAGCCTTCCTAGCAGAGTATCATACCATGCCCTTTTATATTGGCACCTGCCTGTGTCTGGAAATGTGATGTTAAAATATACTACAACCTTTTGATACTGTCTGCCTACCTTCTTACAGGTAGAAGGGATTTTAACCAAATGGTCTGTATGAGCAGAGGTAGGTTTACCCATTAATATTGATAGCACATATGCCCAATGTATGCTGCCTGGAATTACTGTGGTATTAGTACATATTACAGAAACTTCGCTAGTAAAATTTAGCTGTACTTTTGTATTATTGGGAAGAATACTAATTCTCTGTATAGTATGATTACCACATTTCTTCACATAAGTGAAGACTAGCCATTGTGTTGATGGTGGATATTTCTTTGAATTTTCTCCTTTTCCCAAATAAAATATAGGAAATTGACAACATTTAATAGAAACTTTGGAATCAAATTCAAGGGTTACCTTAGGACTATTTGGTTTAATGTAATAATGACCCATAACCGCGGACCAAAAGGTAACATTACTGGGAACTATTATATGCTCAAAAGTACAATTAGCATTAGATGGACAAGTGAAGTTGTCCTGCTGTCTTTGCCCACAAAAAATATTTATTTTTGAGCATTCATGCCAACCTAACTTTAGAGTATTATTGTCATTGTTTATTTTCTAAACTTGCATTTCTCCTGTTTGGCACTCTACCCCAAGGGCTTCAATGAGTACAGTCAGTACAATAACAAACAGAATCTTCATTATGTACAATAATATAACCTTTCCATGTAAGTGGTATTAATCTGAAAAGTTGTTTTGATAGATGCTTTTTCAACTGTTTCAGACTTGGTATCTGCCATGAGTCTACAAAAAAAATAAAAACACATGAAGTCACTTAATGACTTTCAACTGATCTCTATGAACAAGAATCATTTTGCTTTTTTCTTTCATTTAACTTTGTACACTAGAGGTCCTAACTGAGCAATTATTTCAAAAGGTCCTTGCCAGTTACTATCCCACGGACCGTCCGTCTGGAACATCTTGATCAATACCTGCATCCCAGAGGGAAGGTTTTCTTCTGGTATAACAGGATCCTCTGACCGTAATTTGAATGCTTGCATTTCTGATAGGCTTTAACACAATTCAGAAATATCTTTTAACCATTGTTGATGCTATGCAATTTCTAATGGTCTGTAGGATCGAATGGCAGTTGTACAGGCATTTTTCTACCTGTCATGACTTCAAAAGGTGAGATCCCTGTTTTACTATGTGGAGCTGCTCTGACACCCAGCAAGATTCCAGGCAAATGTTTTACCCAATTTACGCCCTTTTCCAAGCAGGCTTTCTTAAGGCGTTCCTTAAGAGTCCAGTTCATTCTTTCAACTATCCCATTAGACTAGGAATGGTAAGGAACATGAAATCATTGCTGGATACCAAGCAAATCCCACAAAGCTTTCATCAGTTTACTGACAAATTGTGGCCCATTATCAGATTCGATAACTCATGGTCATCCCCAATGACAAAAAAAAGACTTCATAAGGCTTCTGCTGTAGCCTTAGCCAGCATTGTTTGAAAAAACATCAACTACCCCTAGAATATACCTGTACCCACCTTTAGCTGGGGGTAATGGACCTGCAAAGTCAATCTGGATGGCATACCAAGGTACAGCCGCTAAAGTTACCCTTAGTAACTGTGTTGTTTTCAATTGAGCATTAACCTGCAAACATATTAAGCATTCAGCATGCACTAAATCACAGATTTTCTTTAACTGTGGATGCCAGTACTTGTTCTTTATAATGGGCCATAACTTTTGTGCACCCAAATGTCCCAATACCTGATGATTAAATTTCACTAACTGTCGTGCCTGTTGGTACGGTATATAAGGAAGACTAGAACCATCTTCAAAACATTTTGCATGATATTGCCCTGGACTTTCTCCTACAAGAGTACATTTTTCTAACTCTTCATGCAGTCCAAACTTTTTTTGTAGCAAATCATGTTGTAAATTTTGAACTGAAAATGTCTGTATGGGATGTACTGCAGTGGTTTTAGCTGGTACACTAGAAAGGTGCTCTGTAGGATACAATTGCATTCCTTCCTTTGCTGCCTTTCTTGCCATCTGATCAGCGGTTATTTAACTGAAAATTTTAATTTGTAGCTTTTTGACGAGCTTTTGCCTTTAAGATACTGTAGCAACCTTCAAGGGACTGACTACGAACCAAATTCCAAATAGTCTGTAACACAGAAGCATCCTTGAGTGGTTTGCCCATGTTATCAACAAACCCTCTCCTTGCCCATGTAGACATATGCAGCTGCAGAGAATTAACTACGTATTCACTGTCTGAAAAAATATTGACAGGTGGAAAATGCTGTAACACATAAAGAACTGCTTCCAGTTCAGCTCGCTGAGCAGACATATGTCAGAATCAGAGTCAGCTGTCCCATAGAAGGGATTTCTGGTACTACTGCAAATCCAGTCCGATATTGTCCATTGTCCCAAAATCAAGCACCATCAACAAAGACAGATGGCCTGTCTTCCTGAAAATCAGGAGACAGAATGGGATTTTCTGGATTTGAAATGTGCCTAATGCATTTGTGCCATTTCCCTTCATATCCCATGAAGTTAGATAAGTAATACTTATCTCCTGCCTTTATTGTAACTTGCGTGACACTAAATAATGCCAACCATTTTGCAAACACTGCTTGACTGATGTCATCAATCAGTATATTTAGCTGAGTCTCATTTACCAAAGCCTGTATGTCATAATGCGGTGTCTGTACTATAATGTCTTTAGAAAAATCTGTTAGGTATTCAGTTTGTTTTAAATCCCAGTAAATGGCCAAAAGTTAATAAAAAATGCTTTGGTCCCACCAGGTTTAAATGATGTAATCTCTATCAGGAGCACTTTAAAACCTAAAGCTTTATTAAGATAAAAAATATACTGAATTTCATGAGAAAATTATTTAACATAGTATCTATGAATAGATTTATGTAGTTTACACTTTACATTTTATGTTCTTTTACTTTAAATTGAGGTAAGGATGTTTCAGGAAATGATGTTTCAGGAAATGATGTTTCAGGAAATGATGTCATGTTTTTTAAAGTATTTAAGGGTTGATTTTTTTTTGTTTGTGAATTGTCTGAAGAAATTTACATATTTTTAGTAAACAAAAGCACTAACATACAGTTTTTGTTTCCTAGCGTGGTGCTTTTTCCTTGTTTTATTTTTTATTAGTTTGTTGAATTATTTAGTTTAAATGGCCAAAAGTTGCTAAATGCATGGGTGATATCCCCTCTTAACATGTGTCATCTTCCTACTGAAAAATGTAATGGGGCATAAAGTCTTTTCCATTCTAGAATCAGAGCCCTGAGGCCACTCCTGTAAAAGCACAACAGAGAGTGTGTTGGGTCCAGCTGCTGCCTGTAACACAAAGGGACGTGTTAGACTTGGAGCTACTAATTCTGTAGCCTTGGCTAATGCCACCTTTAAATCACAAAAAGCCGTATTTTCCTTTGGTCCCCACTCCAGAAAGGGTAATTCTTTCTGGCTAGAAAGCATGTCATACAAAGAAGCTGCCATGCTGGCATAATCCTCTATAAATTCCCAATTATAATTTATGATACCCAGAAATTTGTGCAAATCCGGAATGGTAACTGGTTTATCCATTTGCAAAATTCCCTGCACCCTCTCCAAACAAGGAGTATGCCCGGAAGGACGTAAAATAATACCTAGAAATTTTACTTCAGATGACATGAATTGTTCCTTTTCACTTTTAACCTTAAACCCTGCCTCCTGCAGTGTTTGAAGGACCTGTGTCACTTTAGCTAAATGCTGTTCTTTTGTTTCAGACTGTATTAGTATGTCATCAATGTAATGTCGAACAGAATCATCAGATTCTAGACCTTGTAGTATTTGTCCAACTAATTGTGAAATATAACCGGACTGTTTTGAAATCTCTGTGGTAACCACATCATGACATACTGTTCATTTTAAAAAGTAAAGGCAAACCTTTGCCAATCTTTTGCCTGCAGTGGTACTGTAAAGAAACCATTAGCTAAGTCTATGACCATAAACCACTGACTTTGTGGTTTTATTCTTGCTCCTAGCTCTGGAATCCCTGGAATCAGATGAGCCTGAGGAGTCGTGAATTGGTTTACTTTTTGTAAATCAATAACCAATCAGTAAGTGCCATCTTTCATTTTAACTGGCCATATGGGTGAATTTGTATGTGAATTTGTACCATATGGGTGCTTGGTATCACATCTGGACAGAGGAAGGACGACAAGGAGACATGGTGGTGGAATGAGGAAGTACAGGAGAGTATACAGAGAAAGAGGTTGGCAAAGAAGAAGTGGGATTGTCAGAGAGATGAAGAAAGTAGACAGGAGTGTAAGGAGATGAGGTGCATGGCAAAGAGAGAGGTGGCGAAGGCTAAGGATAAGGTATATGAAGAGTTGTATGAAAGGTTGGACACTAAGGACAGAGAAAAGGACCTGTACCGATTGGCTAGACAGAGGGACCGAGCTAGGAAAGATGTGCAGTAGGTAAAGGTGATAAAGGATAATGAGGGAAACATACTCAAAAGCGAGGAGATTGTGTTGAGGAGATGGAAAGAGTACTTTGAGGGGTTGATGAATGAAGAGAATGAGAGGGAAAGAAGGTTGGATGATGTAGGGATAGTGAATCATGAAGTACAATGGATTAGCAAGGAGGAAGTAAGGATAGCTATGAAGAGAATTAATAATGGAAAGGCTGTTGGCCCAGATGACATACCTGTGGAAGCATGCAGGTGTTTAGGTGAATTGGCAGTGGAGTTTTTAACCAGATTGTTTAATGAAATCTTGGAAAGTGAGAGGATGCCTGAGGAATGGAGAAAAAGTGTTTTGGTACCGAATTTTAAGAATAAGGGTGATGTGCAGAGCTGTAGTAACTACAGAGGGATTAAATTGATCAGTCACAGCATGAAGTTATGGGAAAGAGTAGTGGAAGCAAGGTTAAGAAGAGACGTGATGATTAGTGATCAGCAGTATGGTTTCATGCCAGGAAAGAGCACTACAGATGCTATCTTTGCTCTGAGAGTGTTGATGGAGAAGTACAGAGAATGTTGGAAGGAGTTGCATTGTGTTTTTGTAGACTTAGAGAAAGCATATGACAGGGTGCCTAGAGAGGAGTTGTGGTTTTGTATGAGGAAGTCAGGAGTGTCAGAAAAGTATGTAAGAGTGGTACAGGATATGTACGAAGGTAGTGTGACAGCGGTGAGGTCTGCGGTGGGAGTGACTGATGCGTTTAAGGTGGAGGTGGGGTTACATCAAGGATCAGCTCTGAGCCCTTTCTTATTTGCAATGGTGATGGACAGGTTGTCAGATTCTAGACCTTGTAGTATTTGTCCAACTAATTGTGAAATATAACCGGACTGTTTTGAAATCTCTGTGGTAACCAAATCATGACATACTGTTCATTTTGAAAAGTAAAGGCAAACCTTTGCCTATCTTTTGCCTGCAGTGGTACTGTAAAGAAACCATTAGCTAAGTCTATGACCATAAACCACTGACTTTGTGGTTTTATTCTTGCTCCTAGCTCTG